>NW_015386423.1:1042823-1099985 GCF_001527695.2 Protobothrops mucrosquamatus
CTCTCTGTTTTGAATTTGTTACCTCTACTATTGCATTTTTGAATTTATTCTAGTTCGCTTCTACATCATCATCATTCAGGTTGTTGGTTTCCCTTAAATGATTTTCTAGTTCTTCTTTAATCTTACCTCCATGTTTAATGATGAAGTCTCTGTCGATTCTTGGTTTAGCAGGGTTTGGGTTTTTCATCCTTTTTAGTTTCAGCTGGACTTCAGCAAGTAGTAGATTATGATCGGATGGTACATCAGCACCTGGGTATGTCTTTACTGATTTTACTGAGTTTCTAAATCTTTTGTTTATTGTAAAATAATCAATTTGGTTCCTTACTACATTATTTCGTGTATCTGCCGGTGATCTCCAAGTGTAGAGGCGTCTTTTTGGTAACTTGAAAAAAGTATTCATCACACATTGCCTATGTTCTTTGCAGAAGTCTACAAATCTGTCACCTCTACCATTTGTGGTTCCTAAGCCAAAGTTTCCAACTACAGGAGCATCACTTCCTTCTCCCACTTTTGCATTGAAGTCCCCCATGAGTATTGTGATATCATTACTTTTTAAGGGTTTTCAGGACACTGCTTATGTCTTCGTAGAACTTCTCTAAATCCTCCTCATCGCTGTCAGCTGTGGGAGCGTAAACTTGTATAACATTCATATTTACTGGAGTACTATTTATTTGGATCATTATCACTCTATCGGATACAGGAATAAAGGACGATGCATTTATTTACTTGATTGTTTACAACTATAGCTACTCCATTTTGATGGTGTTTGCTATTCTCACCAGAGTATTAGATAGTATAATTTCCTATTCTACACATTCCATTTTCAGGCCAGCGCATTCCACTCACTCCCAATATAGAGATGTTGTATTTGGACGTTTCTTGGATAGTGTGTGTTTTCCCAGCTTTGTATAGGCTTCTCAGATTCCACGTACCAATTCGTAGTTTTGGGTTTATCATGCTTCTAGCGGACCAGGAGATTCTTAGCACCCCTGCCCCATTTAAGGGGTGCCCGTACTCGGGGCCACTGTTAGGTTTTGCCACCATTAACATGATTTTCGTGGGAAATATATAGTGTAGTAGTCTTCCCTTTGCTTCCGCTGTGCACACGCTGTTCAAGTGGCTGCCACCACACCGTGTGCTTCTGAATCCGTTCCAACCAATATGGTCTCTGCCTTCAGTCGATACTGGGGAGCCAGCTGCCACTCACCAGGCCTGTTGGTCCACAGGAGGTATTTGATTCCCTCCAACCCGCCATTACAGCATAAAGCCACAATGGGTAGGGCCCCCCAATCCGCCACCCAGGGACGCGCTCTGTGGGGGTTCCAGGCTCACCCTAAGAGCTGGGCTGTGTAGCTGTGATTAATCTCAGGGGCACTGAAGTTCGGCTTCTTCGTGTAAAATCTGCCACAGAGAGCGTAGACGTTGTGTATCTTCCACAGGAGTTTTTTTTGATAGTGAAATGAAGAAGGCCAGTTCTCTGCCTGGGACAACTGAAGCGCTTCCCGTACCTTTGCGGGAGACTGGGTCAAAGTCCCAAGAGTTGAGAAAAGCTGCCAAGGGGATCAGGACCCTCTGTGACCAGGGACGGGTTAAACTGCCCGGCCCTTCTTGGTTCATGCGAAGGCTCCTGCTCTTCTCCCCTCTGCTCAGTCTCTGGCCGAGCGTGTCTGGGGCTTCCAGCCCCTGGGCTGCCAATCCCACCTCCAGGGTCCTTCCCCCGGTGCTGTTTCTCCCCCCTTCCAGGTGTGGCCCTGCTGTCGGATGCCTTCCCGCAGGACGTCCTGCCCCTCCTGCTGACCCAGTACGCGAGCGCCCCGATGGCGGAGACCAGGATGAAGGTGGGGGAGGCGCTGCTGCGCACCACGCGAGCCCTGGGTGAGTGGGCCTTCTGGGATGGCCCTGCAGGGGCTGGGGGGTGGCAGGCGTTCTTGGCCAGAAAGGCCGGGGCAGGAAGGTGGCCCCAGTAGCACCCTCTGCATTTTGAGGGAAGGCTGGGGAGCTTTGGGAAGACCTTTTAAGTGCCTGCCGGGACACCCGTTTCTCCCAGGCGCTGGGCTGAGTATTCCCTCTGGGCGGCTGAAAGAGCTGCTGACGGGAAGCGAGGCTTCTCTCGTGGCCCCAGAAGTGTTCTCCTTCTGCCACCCTGGGCCTTGGCCTTGGCACTGGCCTTGGCATGCGACTGAGTGGGCCTGTTTGGTGACCTCCCCTCTTTATGCCTGGAGACCCGGGGGAGGGGCAGAATAGGCCTCTGCCTTCTGCAGGAGCTGCCTGTAGTTCAGTAAGGGGGACGTCCGCCTCCTCAGGTCCCTGAACCGGATCTGGCATCCAGCGTTGCAAATTAAGCCAATTTGGCCATAGCGCCACAAGAAAACTGGGGCTGAAAGGGCTCTGTGAGGCCATAGAGTCTGACCCCTCCTGCCATGCTCAGTGCAAGAGTCTAAATTAAAGCCTCTTTGCCTCCTGCAGCCGAGTCCTCTTTCAGGCCTCTGCTTCCATGAATGAGTCACTTCCTTTCTCTGCATTGTGTTTGATCCCCAGGAGGGTTTGGGGCTTCTGGCTTTCCCAATAAATGAACAGCCTGGAACTGCCTGCCTGTTTCCTGTGTGTTGCAAGTGCCTTCCTGGCCTTCGGCCACCTTGCCAGCTTGGCTGCTTCCTCCAAGACAGAAGCTGAGCGGCTTGTCTGGGCTTGAGTCCTCTTCCTCCCGTTTTGTGCTGCCCAGTTTTGAATGGCTCGCCCTGAGGGCCCCCCTCGATCTTCACTGCAACCAGCTCAGCAGAGCTGTTCTCATCCACCTGGCACAGCCCAGAGGTGTCGCCTCCTGCCCCCCCATTGCCTGAGCATGTGGCGCCCGCCCCCCCCCCCAATGCCCATCCTTCACCCAATCTAATTGCCTTCTGTGGATGTGGAGCCTAACTCCTCCTTAAGCTCCCATCTGGCCCAGATGTTTCCCCATCTGCACCTTCCACCCACTGTCTGGCACCTCTGGGCCCCCAGGACCAGGCCTGGGCTCCGAACAGCAACAGCAGCAGCAGCAGCAGGTGGTTGCCGCTGTGGGCAGCGTGTCTCCTGGCTCTCAGACTGCTTGGGTGAAGGGAGTCCACACATTACGGACCCCCCCCCACTTAAGAAGCCCCCGAGTCCATCCCGTGTGCCTTTTCCTGGGCCAGAACAATGGACCATTCCCTCTCTCAACCCCCCCCCAGCCCCATCTTACCTGCCAAGAGAAATGGCCCCTTGGCGTTTCCTGCTCTTTGGGCCCCATGGCTGGTTTTGCTTTGGTGGTGGGCTCTCCCTCCCCATAGTTGCTCCTTCAGCTTATGGGCAGTCTTTGGAAGCAGCAGGGGTCCCTTGTCCTCTCCCTCTCCCCTCAGTCTACGTTCCCTCCCTTCCAGAAACATTTTGTTCTTATCCCTGAAGATGGGAGCTCAGCTAAGGTGCGCGCGCACACACACACACACACACACACACCTCGGCTGGAAGTCCTCTTGGCTCCCTGAGCTGCTGCTGGCAGCGAGCCCTGTCTTCAGAGATAATCCCCTAATTGCTGCCTGTGTGCTGGGCGCTGGTCTCCTGCTGTCTCCGTTGGGGGTGAGGGTCTGCCTCTCTGGGAGTCTCCTGAAGGCTCTGCCCAGCTTCCCGGCTCTTATTCTCCACACAGCTCCTCAGCCCTGGCAGTCAGCTGAGCTCAGACTGTGCCATCTGGGCTGCAGTGCTCCTCGCTTGCAGGCGTGCCTCAGGCGCAGCTGGCAGCTTGGCCCCCGTTGCAGGCACGGGTTAAGCCTGGTAATTGTGCCCTACTTTTCAGAGCTGCAGGGCTGTTTTGGGGTCTGCCTCGTGTTCTCAACGACCCCCCTTCCTTTGTTATGGTGCCTTTGCGAGCCGTCCTCCTCCTGGATGTGGAAGACCCTGGGGCTGGCTGCGTTCTGCCTTCTGCTTGAGGGTTAAGTCTGTAGACAGCCATCTTGCTCAGCTGGGCCACAGGGAGACTGGCCCCGAGGCAGTGGCATTCTGATGGAGGAACTGGGGTCCTACCGATGCCTTCCTTCCCCAGATGGTGGTGGGGAAGGGCATCCAGTCTCCGCTCCAAGGAGAGCCCTTCTACCGGCGCTCAGAGGGACAAGCCTTGGGCCAAAATTGTCCTCATTTGGGAACAGCTGTGGGTGGGCATCGGCCCCTCTGCCTTGTAATTCCTGATCTTGGCAGGGACCCCACCTTTCCACGAAAGAGTCAAGAACGTGTGGAGAGGGAGAGAGACCGCTTGATAGCCATGGGACCCCCTCTTGTTGCAGACCTTTTTGCCCCGTGGCAGAGAAGCTGCCTGGATAGGCCCCCCCGGCACCTTTGTGATGGTGTGCAAAGTTAGAGTCTAAAATTTGTTCATGGCATCATGGACCCTGTGAGGACAGGTGCACAGGCAAGTGAGCTTCTCACTGCTCCTCTGCAACGGGGAGCAGCACCAGCGCATCCATCGTGGCCAGAAAGTGCTTCTTGCAAGCCACGGAAGGTGAAGGACAAGGCACTCCGTCACTATTGAAGGTTTTTACATTTGGGGCTGAGTGGAAACTCATTAAATCTCCCCTTCTTTGGGGATGCCCTTCTCTGAGTTGCTTCGCAGGGAGAGAACAACCTGTGATTTGGGAGGCAAGAACAGTAATTATTGGTCCCTTCCAGCAGTTTCAGAGACTCAAGAAGATGTTGCTGGCGCCTGGTCCTTGGCTTGGGGGTGCAAGCTAATTTCATTCAATTAAGGGGGGGAAGACAGCTGGTGCTTGAGGCTGAAGCGGGTTTTAGCCTCTGTGCTGGTTGGATTATTTTATTTGAGCAATTTACCGACTGTGCCCTGCTGGCTCAGGAAAGAGAACTGAAGCCCGCTTTGCCCAAGAGGTGTCATTGCGGGAAGTGTGTCTGCTACATGGGAGGAGTTGCCTAGCAACAGCCACTCATGGTGTTGGGGTCCCCGTGAGCAGCTCCTCCATCAATGTTTTCCTTCCCCTGCCAAGGACTGAGGCCAATGGGGCCCCTAAATAAAGGGGGGGTGTCCTCCAACCCTGGAGAAGGCACAGAGGCTTTAAAAAGCCAGAGGGGGGGGACATTGGCCTACAGTGAAAATCACAGCATGGAGGGTGCTCTTCTTTGCCTCCCAGGCCTGGGATGGGTGAGCCCCATTGGAGGGGTCATGCCTGCTCACAAACAACAGACCGGCTGCCTCCTGGCTCATCTTGAGCTGGTCCCTGTCCCTCCGGCTGTGGCCCTTCGTGCCCAGCCTTGCCCCACCAATCAGCTGCACCCCTTTGCAGGTCCCTTCTTACAGCCAAGAGCAAGTGCTGCTTCCATCACCCGGCCCTTCTTTCTCCTCTTCCTTGCAGGAGATCTGGTCTTCCAGCA
The DNA here is from genome assembly GCF_001527695.2 of Protobothrops mucrosquamatus. Taxonomy (NCBI): domain Eukaryota; kingdom Metazoa; phylum Chordata; class Lepidosauria; order Squamata; family Viperidae; genus Protobothrops; species Protobothrops mucrosquamatus. The sequence goes on from NW_015386423.1 coordinate 1,048,212, forward strand.
CCGAGACACGCTGATCCATGCTTTCCTGCGAGGAGTCCGAGATCCTGACGGCTCCCTCAGAGCCAGCAGCCTGTCCAACCTGGGAGAGTTGTGCCAGATCCTTGGTTTTCAGCTGGGCTCCGTGGTCCACGAGGTACCTGCCCTGTTTTCTCCTCCCACACTGGCTGCTGCTCCCGCTGGAGCCTTGCAGCCCTTGGGGTGCTGCAGGTGGGAATTTTCTGGGTCCCAGTGGATCTTCCTGGTCCTGCCTTGCCTTTCTAGAGATGCCACTAAGTAGCAGCAGCAGCAGCAGCAGCCCAAGTTTGTGAGGATCGTGCCCCTCCTCCCATGGATTGAACACTTCATGGTCTCAGGTGTCGGTCACAGTCCTTTGCTTCGGCCAGAGACACTAGCCAGGGCCGGCCATCAAATGCAGGAGGGGGGGGAGCATCTGTGGTAACAGCCTGAGGAGTCTTTTTTCCCAGCCTCCTTTCTCAAACAGAACCAAACACCAAATCTTCCCGAGCAGGGGCTGCTTGTGCAGACGGATGCTGCTGGCTCTGAGGCCGAGGGGCCGTCCTTTGCTGCCAGAGCACTCGCATTCCCCAGTCGTCACGGGTGACAAATCCAGGCAGGGAAGCCCGTGCGTGTCTGATGCTGTGCTTGGGAGCCACCAGTGTTGGCAGGGTCTTTGGGGGCATCTCCCCTGTCAGAGCAGCAGCTCCTGGCCGTGGCCCAACCAGCCTGCAGCAGGAGACGCCTGGCACGCTCAGAGGCTCCGCCAAGATGCAGGAGAGCCCAGGCTGCATTTTATGCCACCTTGCTGATTCCGAGCAACGCGTTCCTCTGCTCCTTGCTGAAGAGCCAGCAAAGATTCAAAATCACTCTTCTAAGCTAAAAGCGGAATAGAGGAAAGCTACACTTTACACATTTGAGTTTGTGCATGCATGTGTGTGTGCAAACTGGCCCTGGCCCTCCACTTTTACCAAAGCCACTCTGATATTGGGATGTGGTCTGCCCTGGCAACCCCTCTCGGGCAGAAACACCCTGCTGTCATTCTGGCTGCAAGAAAAGGGCTGCAGGAGGGGAGCTGAAAGGTACAAGGGAATACAACGGAACTTGTTCAAGGTCTACTTTGTGATGTTGAAGCTGTGGCAGCCTGTGTGTTGCGGATGCTTTTGTGGCAGCCAAGCCCTGAAGGAGTGTTCTGTTGCGGCTGGGCCTTTTGCCAAGGCTGCCCTGGTCCTCCAGCACATGGGCAGGAGGTGCAACTTTCCAGCCACGTCTGTGCAGCTGAGGGCTGTTTCTGGCGCTGCAGCAGGCCAGGTGCCAGCTGACTCAGCAGAAGCTCCTGCTGCTGCTGCAGTGTGTGGAGAAGGCAGACTGTCCTTGAGCCCAAGGAAGGAAAGATGCAGCTTGGGGGGGGGAGGGGTGTGGAAGTCACGGTCCTCTGGCTCCCCTTGCTCCCTACTTGCAGATCTGGCCCTGGACCAAACCAGCAGAGCATGCCGGGGGGGGGGGGCAGGAAAGTTCTGCAACTGCTGTGAGCCGGTGGTGTGTGCCACCAGGATCACGACTGGGTCCAGATCTCTGCTGGGGAGCAAGTCAGCCCTCAGGGCCCTTGAGGGATCCAGAGATTAGTGCCTACCTTTTCTTAAGGCAAAGGAAGACCGGCTTTCACCTTTTCACTCCCCTCTGGCAGCCGTAGCCTCCCACTCTGCCTTCCTTAGCAAGGTCTGGAGTGCTCTGAGAGGCCCTGCCTTTCTCTCCGACAGCTGGCGTCCTGCTTAGCAGCTGTGGTCAAAACCGACCATGAAGCTGAGGTCCGTAGAGCCGGGGTCCACGTGGTGGTGCTTCTCCTGCGGGGGCTCAGCACAAAGGCGGTGGAGGTAAGTCTCTTCCTCCTGAGCAGGCCAAAGGCACAGGCACTGCCCAGAGGCTACCCCGCCCACGCTGCCCTCCCGCCTTTGGTCCCTGCAACGGGCAGCTCTTCTGATGGCCAAAGGAAGATGCAAGAGGCTGGGGGTGTTCTGTGGGGGGGGAGGTATTCCTACCCTTTTGAGCCTATCCCAGAGGGGATCCAAGGAGAGCAGGAGAAGGAAGGGGAAGGGGACTTGCTTACTGCTAACCAGCCCTTGACCGCCAGCCATTCCAGGCTCTGCCTTCACTGCTAGCTGGGCCCAGGGCAGGCACTTCAGCAGCTCTTGGGCAGCCTCTCCCTGCCCTGCCCCACCAGCTGTTCCCTTGGCAGGGCTTCCCTGTAGAGGGAGAGGAGGCTGGCCGTGTCCTCCTGTCAGCAGGCCTTTTCTCCTGTGGCCAGGCTTGGAGGAAAGGAGGCCCTCTGGACATGCTTCAGAGCTGGTGTAGCCCCTGCCTGAATTCCTGGAGGAAAGACTGGGAGAGCATTCTGCCCTTTGTGGGGCATGAGTCTGCTTACTTTTTTACAACAAACTAGCTTCTCCCAGTCCCTCAGAAGAGCTGCTTTGTTCAAAGTGTTCACCTTAACAATCCCTGGTCAGTTGCGATTTGTTGCATCCATCCCTGGTACCAGGAAGTGCCACAGAAGAGGTGGGTTTGCCCAGCCTGGCATTTACGGGCAGGAGATCATCACTTTCTTGGAACTGGCCCAGAGTAGTTTGTCTACACCTTTCCTCCAGAAAGGTGTGTAAGATTCATTAGTGCAATGCTGGCCTTGAAAAAATCAGGAGAAGGTGAGTTCTAGTCCCGCCTTAGGTGTGAAAGCCGGCTGGATGACTTTGAGCCAGTCGCTCTTTCAGCCCAACCCACCTCAGAGTTGCTGTGGTGGGCGAAATTGGAGGAGGTAATTTCCCCTCTTTATATATTTTAGAAAGGTGGAATAAAAATCCAACCCTGCCAACTCTATTTTTCTGAAAACTCTTGTGATTTCTGCTCCCCTTTCCAGGTTCTCCACGATGTCTTGCTGGACCTCTACCGCCTGCTGAAGTTCGTGGTGCGCTGCGAGCAAGACGAGGTCACAGTGCTGCATGCTCAGCTGGCCTTGGAGGAGCTGGACGGCCTCCTCAGGCAGCTCCTCTTCCCGCCTCAGACGCTGCAGAAGAAGATTGAGATCCTGCCCTAAGGCTGCTGCTCCAGATGGCCACGGGACTCTGCCACTCAAAAGCCCTCATCCGTGGCTTTCCCTGGCATCTTCCGTGTGAACTTTGCCCCTGTAGGGCAGACTCTGTAGAACTCAGCTTTGTTGCAGGAGGGCTCTATCCCCACCGGGGAGGGGAGCAGATCAACCGGGGCAATAAATTAAGCCCAGCAGTGGCATACTTGGAAAGGAGGCTGCAGAATCCTGGGGGGGGGGGAGGGTGGCTGGCAGGAGGCTGCCAGGGTCAAATCCGAGCAGGGCTGATGACACACGCTGGCAGCCTCTCGGGGGTCTTGTGTGGCCCCGAACACTTCCTGGGCTGGCCCGTCTCAATGGCTTTTCCTGTGCTGCGTGGCCAATCATGCCAGACTTCTCGCTGGGAGGGGTGTGGCCCAGAGCAGGAGTTGGGGGGCCCCTGAAGGCCCCATCAGTGCAGCTCCTGCGCAGGGAAAGAGACCCTCTTGGCAGAGTCCCTGTCCCATCTAGGAATCCTGGTTTCCCCCTCCTCGGTCTCTGTTCCCCTGGGCTTTGCAGGGGCTCTCTGTGCTGCCCACTGCTGCAGTCCCCGTCAGCGGGAGGAAGGGGGGCAAAGAGATGGAGTGGAAGCTGAGCCCTCTGGGGTCACCACCAGCCTGGGAGGCTTTGGGCCAGTTGTCCTCTGGCCCAGCCTACCTCGCAGGGTTGTAATAGGGAACTGGCAGCTGGGAGCAGTGGAGGGGGGGAGGGGCGGCAGCAGCGGGGTCAGAGGAGCAGGCCTCCCCCTGGGATGCTTTGAGACGCCCAACAGCCCCCGCCCACCCCCCAGGACGGCGGAGGGAGCGGCTGGAGCCGCCGCTGCGGCGGAGAGCTGTCATTGTCTGGGGAGCGCCTGCCGGCCGTCCGCCCGCTCACACCCTCCCGGGAAAGGAGGCGGTGCCTGGGCCCGCGGCGGAGGGTCTCCGCCGGGGCTGGCGGCGCAGCGGGCAGCTTGCATCCCTCCCGGTTCGCCTGTTGCCCGCGGTGGGGCTCCTCTCCCGCTCGCTGGGCTGCTCCGGGCTCGCCGCGGCCAGCGGGGCTCGAGAGGGGCAGCCGCTCCGGTCGGGCCGCTGCGGAGGGAGCCTTTCCCGGCCGAGCGCGCAGCCTCCGGAGTCTGGAAGGTAAGGCGCGCCGCTGCACAATGGAGCCGCGGGGAAAGCGGCACCTGCCCGCCTTCCCGAGCGAAAGGGGGCAAAGCTCTTTGAAGTGGCGCTTGCCTCGACTGGGGTTTGGCGGGGACCGGCCTCCAACCGGAGGGGCTCTTTCCGTGCAGACCTGCGTGAGGGTGGGGGGCGGGTGATCGGTGCGCAGATCTCTTTGGCTCGTGCGCGGCTTTGCAGCAGAAGGGAAAACTCGAGGAAAGCCCCGGACTTGCGTGGAGCTCTCGTTGCGTTCAAGAGGCTTGGAATTAGTCGGGGAGAGCGGAGACAGGCGAGGCTGGGCTGCCCCAGGAGAAGCAGGTCAAGGAAGTCCCACTGAAAAGGGAGCGCGATGCGGAAGGCGCCCTGCAGCTGCGGTCGCCCCGGAACGCCCCAATACGCATTAATCGGGCTGGTTTGGTTTGGCTTCGTGCCTGAGATGAACTCGGCCGTTGTAGTTGCAACTCTGGTTTACGGTTTCGTGAATTTATGAACCCAGCCAGTGATGTAATTAATAAACCGTGGTTTAGGCTAATCTCCTGGACTGGGTTGCATGGAAGGGGAAGATAGAAAAAGTAAGAACTGGAGTTGAGAAACAGCCCCCGAAAGAGAGAAAAGAAAAGGCAACTTCTGCAAGCAGAGGAGACAGGCTGGTTCGTGAGGACCCGGAAGGAAGGAAAGGTAGAGAATGACGCTGGCACCTGTGTTGCTCCCGTGTCAGCGCGTCTTGTGCCTTTGATTTCGCGGGCTTCCTATTTTACACTCTTTTCTGCACGTTTCCCTCCTTTGGAGAGGGGAGGGGGATAAGCAGCCTGTGTTTACAGAGGAAAAGGTCGGAAACGTGAGACCGTGAAGGGCACGCTCGTGTTTCAAGCCCCGGGCATCTTTCCGCCAGCAGCAGCTCTTGCGTGCATCGGAGGGTCCTCCATTAATCGAGAGGAAACTTTAAAGAAAACATCTGAAGGTCCAATCGCCCAGGTAGAGGAGCCTCGTTTCCCGGCCTCTCCCAGTGCCTCGCCTGCCTGCAGCCCTCTGCCGCCTCCCGGGTGCTGTGCCAGCTCAGCAGCTCTCCCCTCTCTGCCAAGGGGACCGGAGACTCTTAACCGGAGCAGCGTGGTGAGAGTGTATTTCAAACACTTGGGTTGTAAAAAGACAAAACTAACTTTCTGGAGCCATTGTAGAAACCAGAAATAGACTTGGAATGAAGCAGGCTTGACTTAGATAATTCATGGAATTATAAAGTTTATACTCTGACAATTTGTGGGGTAGGGAAACCATTCTTATAGGAAAGGGGTGTTTAGCAGTGGGACAATGGGGAATCCAGAAGGGCCTTTTCTGAAGCGGTTGGAGCAGTGTCCCCACCAGGACTGGGAGAGACAGGAGAGGAAGCCCTACCCCACGGCCTGGCTTTGAACACAATCCATGGCTTGTCTGGCAGAACATAGCTGGATTCTTATTTATGCTTCAACTGTGGTTTATGGAACAAACCATAAGAGTCAGATTCCCCCAATGTACTAACTCAGAACCAAGAAATGGCATTGCAACCAAACTAGGATATGTGAATCAGACCTCAGAGTCTCTTTGCAGTGAGAGGTGGAAGCTCGGAATTTCAATCAATCAAACAAACAAAGAATAGAGCTGGAAGGGACCTCCGAGGTCTTCTAGTCCATCCCCCTGCTCAAGCAGGAGATCCTATACCATTTCAGACAAGTGACTGTCCAGTCTCTTCTTAAAACACTCCAGTAATGAAGCACCCACAATTTCTTTGGAAGCTGAGTGGTCCTGAGCTGTGATTTTAGGAAAGGGAGAGAAGTTCCAGCACTCATTTTGTGCAAGGCCCAGAAGTAGAAGTACTGGAGGCTCTGTTGGGAAGAACATTGAGCTCATCAACTTAATTCCTGTAATTATCTGCAGGGTTCTTACGCTTAAGAAAGGGAGGGCATTAAATCTTCAGATTCAGTGGGAAACATTGTGGGTCCTTCAACTCACATTCCATTGCCTGTTGCCCCTTAAGGCTAGCCAGTGCCTCTTCTCTCCATAAACGCGCATCTAAAAAGGGACTTATTACAAATAAGGAGCAGCCCTCGCCTAGTGACTGCCTAAGGGAGGTGAGACCTAATTCTGGCTATCGGTGCCAAACCAGGTAATCAACCCTTCCTCTGCATTCTTACACTTTGTTTCCTTCAGGGTTAAACTTTATGCGTTTCCTCCTCTAGCATCGAGCTGCTTGTTTCTCTTCTTTGTTTACACTTCATAAGCACAGCAGTTGCAGCTGAGGGGTGTTAGCAGTTCTCAGGGGATGTTTGATTTCAAGAGGGGAGCCTCTCACCTTATGGGAAGCTTGCTATGCTATCCAGACAATGGAAGCCATGGGGGACCAGCCAAGCCAAACTGAATCTGGGCAAACCATTCTCTTGCTTATGAGGAATCTGCTTTTTCAGAGGAGCAATTTGTGCATGGTTTGTGTGAGATTAGGACTTAGGAGGGATTCCAATCCAGAGTTTGATTATGAATTGATCAGGACTTGACCTTCTCCAACCACTTATCTTCCAGATGTGCTGCATAGGTGTCCATGATGCCTGCAAGCTTAGCATTTGGGGACATGGAAGGATGTCTAGAAGAGCACCAGATTGGGGGAGCTGGTAGATCCTCTCAGGAGAACCCATATCCACCTTGGCTAAGGAGTCTTTGGGCCAATTGTTTGCCTTGAGCAGATCAAGGCAAGGAGTTGGCTTAAATTCATTTTTATGCAAAGAGCAAAAGGAAGAAGGCGGGGAGGGGGAAACACAATCTAATAATAGATTTGCCTGACTGGATTTTGAACTCTATTCTTGATGCAGATCTTTCCACTGTAATTTTACGGGCATTGTGATTTCCTGGGAAACTTCTGCAGTCAGTAGACCTTTGTGCTAAATTTATCATATGAAATTAATCTCCACGGTTATTTCTGCTACATCTGAAGGCAAGGGGTGTGAACAGGATGTGTGTGTTTGTGCGTGTAGGTGACAGGCAAGCAAGAACAAGATCCAGTTAAGAAACAGCATTGCAATTAACTGTTCCTGCTTTGTGGGAGAAATGCTGTTTTCCCCAAAAAGTGCTTCTTTTAACCAAGCAGGGCGGATCTGAGCCCAGAGCCTCTGGAATGGGGCCGCCTGGACTGTGGGCTCCCACACAAAAAGCAGCACCTTGAAGAGGAATTACCCAATTGGGAAAGGGCCTTTTGGGACCTTCCTGGACCTTTGTTCTATCCCAGCCCTGGTTGAAAGCTATTGGGGAAAGCGCGGGCGGGGGTGGGGGGTGGGGGGGGAGATGTATGAAGGCTGTGGAATCTGGTGTCAATTTGTAAGGGCATTTGATTGGTCTAAGCAGTGGCTGGGGTCAACTGCCTAGGCTCCCCAGCGTTTGCACCTTCAAACCAGCACAGCAGGACCATCAGAGGCCCTGGCAGCCTTAGTTCCCCACCCCCTCCCACTTCTGAAAACCAACTAGGGGAGTGTCGGTCACGGCTTTCATCGCCCTTTGCTGGAAAATTGCGTGTTCTTGGTGGCACCTCTGATCCGTATCTTGAATGGGGTCTCTCTGGGTCAACGGATCGCTAAATTGGGATTTGCGCAAGAACCGCTCTAAGCCTGCGAGGGAGTAAGTCTGGCGGGCAGATGCCAGCGAGGAAGGCGCAGCCCGCTGTGTGCCAGAGAGGCCCTCGGAGCCGATCTGCGGGGAAGGGGATCGGGACCGGTTTCCTCCGCCTGCCCAGAGGTCGCCTTCCCCGGACAGCGCCGGCGGCACTTCCGCCGCCTCGAGGCAGGTAGGCAGGCTCATGGAACGAAAAAGGAGGCTGAGCAGGAATCGAGCGGAGCCGAGCCGCCTTCACCCTTCCTTGGACCTGGCCGCCGGGACCGTCCTCTCATCCCGCATCTCCGGAGTTGCGTCGCCCAAACCTTTTTCCCGCGGAAAGCGCGCCCGTGGCAGCCCCCGCTGGACCCCGGGGAAGGGCGGGCCGGTGGGCGAGAGCACCTGCAGAGAGAGGCAGGTCACGCTGTCGCCCCTCCCCTTGGCCTGGGAGGGGGCTTCCCCCCGACGGGGCGGGGCGGGGCGGGGCGGGGCGGGGCTAGCTCTAGCCTCCCGGGTCGGGCGCTTTAAAACGCCGCGCTGCTTGGAGTCCAAGAGAGAACGGCACGGCACGGTGGGTCGCGCTCCGGGAAGAGGCGGGGGGGATCCCTGGCCGGGCCCCGCTTGTATTCTGGGCGGGAGGCGGGAGGGCGCGCTCTGCACATGCTCCTCGGTGGCCTGCTGCTCCTTGGCACTTCGGGCGGCGACGCATCTCTTTCCTCGAGCGATTCCGGGCTGGGTTTAGGAAAAGGCGCCTGGCTGGCACCATCTCCGGGCTGCATGGCAGGATAGGCGACGAGGAAGGACATGTCGCTGCTGTCGGAGGCGGTGGCGGGGGAGAAGGGCAGCGCGGACCGGAGAAGAGCGAGCAGGCAGCCGTGTTGCAACTGCTCGGCCGTCCCCGTTTGCACCGGGCCGCCTCAGAGTCGGCTGCGTCGGGCTTCCTGGGAGCGGAGTAGAGCAGGAAAGGGCAGTGGCCGCGGCTTCGCCGCCCTGCCCTGTCCGGACCCGAGAGCCAGCTCGGAGCGGGCGGCGCTCTTCTGTACCAATCCCCTTCCCTCCCCGTCTCTGGGCTGGACTGGGTTGTGCGCGGCGCAGGTGCCGCGCGTGTTGGGGGCTCCGACGGGTCTCAGGAGCAGAACTGGGCAAGCGCCCCTCTCTCCTCCTGCCCGCCCACACGGAGGAAGGGCCCGCCTGGGGGGGAATGCAAAACCCAGCTCCAGGCCTCCGTCAGGACGGGGAAGGAGCAGCGGTGCGGGTGCGGGTTCTTGCCTGAAGCGGGGTGCACGGATGGGGTGGGGTGCGGACCGCCATGGGTGATCTCTGTAAGCGGGCTTCTCCCCTTCTTTCTGCAGATGCCCTTGAGCCTCCCCACAGCCCTGCGTGTTTCGGGGACCATCCTCTTTGCCGTGACGGTGCTGGGGGGCATTCTGGCTGCCTACATCACAGGCTACCAGTTCATCCACACGGAGCAGCACTACCTGTCCTTTGGGCTCTACGGAGCCATCCTGGGCCTCCATCTCTTCATCCAGAGTTCCTTCGCCTTCCTGGAGCACCGGCAGATGCGCCTGGAGGGGCGACCGCTGAAGCTGCAAGCCTCGGTGGCCCTCTGCATCGCTGCCTACCAGGAGGACCCGGACTACCTGCGCAAATGCCTGCGCTCCGTCCAGCGCATCTCCTTCCCCAGCCTCAAGGTGGTGATGGTGGTGGATGGCAATGGGGAGGAGGATGCCTACATGCTGGACATCTTCCAGGAGGTGATGGGCTCAGAGCAGACCAGTTGCTACATCTGGAGCAGCAACTTCCACGCTCAGGCGGTGGACGAGACGGAGGTTGCCCATCGGAAGGCCATGCAGCACGTCCAGAGCCTTGTCCGCAACCACACCCACTCCTGTATCATGCAGAAGTGGGGGGGGAAGCGGGAGGTCATGTACACAGCCTTCCGTGCGCTGGGGGACTCAGTGGACTACGTGCAGGTGGGTGCCAGCATGCAAGGCCTTCCTGTTCTTTCTTCTCTCTGTCCTCCTGCCACCCCCACCCTGGCACCCAACCATTGAAGAAGAAAGCAAGTGTCTTGTGAATGTGGAGCCCGGGTTAAAAAGCTGGGTCTCTTCAGCCCATTGGACCTGGCAAAGAGAGGCACTTTCCCTATTTCTCAAGTGGAAGGGACTTCTTGCCAGAGACGTCCAGCAGATGGCGCCCTTCCAGCCCCCCTTCTTGCCCCTTGGGGCTGGGCTCATCTTTCCCATTCACATGTAAAGGACACGGGCACGGTCACACTCTTGTGCTGACCCACAAGGAGAGGATTTGCTGCATGCCAGTCAGACCATGCTCCCTTGCTCTGTGTGATAGGCACCATCTGAAGGGACCATCCATGCATTTTGCTGTTTCTCCTTGATGCACTCTTGTCTCCTGGTGGCTTTTCAAGCCTTGCCAAAGGGGACTAGTTCCTTGTGTGTAAATCTTCCCTTGGGCCATGATGGTCCTTTCTCCTGGGCAGGTGTGTGACTCGGACACCGTTCTGGATCCTGCCTGCACTGTGGAGATGCTCCGGATCCTGGAGGAGGACTCTCGTGTCGGTGGTGTTGGTGGAGATGTCCAGGTAAGGTGTGAAAGCTCAAGGAGCACAAGGGGGGGGGGGTTCCCAAGGAGAGGAAGCTTCTGTTTCTGCCCAGCCCTGATTTCTGTGTTGTCTTAGAATCTGGCCCTTCCATTTAATCCTGGATATTTTGCAACTCTATGACATGCTTATTCATGCTCTACTCAGCCATTGCAAACTAAAGTTGTGACTTAGTATTGTGTACAAGCTTAGCTAATTTATTTAATAAACAATTATTAAACCAGGAATAAATGCAAAGTTTGAGCAGTCCTCTCATGGAAAACTGAGTTTGGAGGAAGAACCGGTAACAGCAGGACAGTCCCAACGTCTCTCCTTCTGTTCTAGATCCTCAACAAGTATGACTCCTGGATCTCCTTCCTGAGCAGCGTGCGGTACTGGATGGCGTTCAACGTGGAGCGGGCCTGCCAGTCCTACTTTGGGTGCGTCCAGTGCATCAGTGGGCCCCTGGGGATGTACCGCAACTCCCTGCTGCAGCAGTTCCTGGAAGACTGGTACAACCAGACCTTCCTGGGAAGCAAGTGCAGCTTTGGGGACGACCGGCACCTCACCAACCGTGTCCTCAGCCTGGGCTACCACACGAAGTACACAGCGCGCTCCAAGTGCCTGACGGAGACCCCCACCCGGTACCTGCGCTGGCTCAACCAGCAAACCCGCTGGAGCAAGTCCTACTTCCGGGAGTGGCTCTATAACGCGCTCTGGTTCCACAAGCACCACCTCTGGATGACCTACGAGTCAGTGGTAACTGGCTTCTTCCCGTTCTTCCTCATCGCCACCGTCATCCAGCTGTTCTACCGTGGCCGTGTCTGGAACATCCTCCTTTTTCTCCTGACGGTGCAGCTGGTGGGCATCGTCAAGGCCACCTACGCCTGCTTCCTGCGGGGCAACGCAGAGATGATCTTCATGTCTCTCTACTCCTTACTTTACATGTCCAGCCTCCTGCCGACCAAGATGTTTGCCATCGCCACCATCACCAAGTCTGGCTGGGGCACCTCTGGCAGGAAAAGGATTGTAGTCAACTTCATTGGTCTCATCCCCATCTCGGTCTGGGTGGCGGTGCTGCTGGGCGGGCTGGCGTATACAGCCTACCGCCAGGATCTCTTCACGGAGACTGAGCTGGTCTTCCTCGTCTCAGGGGCCATCTTGTACGCCTGCTACTGGGTGGCCCTGCTCACCCTCTACCTGGCCATTGTGGCCAGGCGCTGCAGCAAGCCGCAGGAGCAGTACGGTTTGGCCTTTGCGGAAGTATGATATGCTGCAGGAAGACAATGGAGGGAACTGGAGCAAGAAACTCCATGGACCAGCACTTTCCCTGTGTGGCTGAGCCATGGGAAGGGCTGGCCCCACCTTGCTTGAGGTAGCGTTTCATGTGGCTCATCTGGAAGCAGCTGGCAAACTCAGCAAGCCGGAACACTTTGCTCTGTGTGTGTGTGTGTGTTGGTGATGGTGGGGGATAAACAGGGTTTCTGCTGCAGAACTATCCCGAGGGGCTGGCAGAAAGACCCTCTTGGACCTCAGTGAAGGACCTTAGCAGCAGCTCACCTGCCCTCCTATGCAAACAAGACATTCCTGAAGGGGCTCAAGGTGACCTTCTCCTGAGTGGGTGACAGTGGTGGCTTTCAGAGGCAATGCTTTGGGGGAATCACTGTTGGGAGACATCGTTGAGGCCTCTTGGAGGGAGGGTAGCTCTACCCAGGTCCTCTTTGGCGATGCTGTCTGTAGGAAAAGCAAGAGGGTGTCTTCCAGTCGTTTCACTGCAGGAATAACGGGGTGGGCTGGAGGGGGCTGGAGGAGGAAGGCCAGAAAGCTCCATTTGGGAAAGAGCCCTGAATGAGGTACCCACCAGAAAGGGAACTTTCCCAGTCTCCCAGAATGCCCCCTCCCCTGCGTGGTAGCCAAAGAAAGGGGGGCCTCAGCTGGAGGAGCCGGTTGCCTTATGGCCACTCCGGATTTTCCACCATTTACATGCCATCAAGCACATGAATGACGCCTGATTTAACAATGTTTAGGTGGGCCAGGATTTGTTCCTGTCCGCAACCATGTGGTTGTAATATTGTGTGCACTATTAGGACGTTCTACCTCTGTCCACACCTCTCGTCCTCGTAACTCTCTGGGGCTTTTCTATAGATTCACCCACGGTGCTACTTCCAACTGGGAGAAGAGAGGGGTTGAGATACTTCACAGGCTTCCGTCCTGTTCTCGGCTTAAACCACTCCGCCCTTAATACACCTTGCCTGTCTCCTCCAGTAAGAAGGGGCTGGGAGCTGGAGGGGAACGTGCAGGGCTTCTAGTTCAGGGGTGGTGGAAGCTTTTACTGCAAACAGCAGCTCCACTGAGAGGGAACATGACACCCTCCTTCCCCCTCATCCCCCTTTGCCAGCTTCCTGCTTAGCCAGCATCTGAACAGGTGGACACAAGTTTGCTCAGCTGCTCCCTTGCGCAGAGCCTGCCTGCCCCCTGCTGGAGTTTAGAGGAAAGGCAGCTCTTCCTAGTTTCAGACCTGAAGAGCATTCTTAAAACTGAGAATTCTGCATGTTTTTACATCTCCTTTGAAGAGCAAGTTTCTACATTTTGAGCAATATTTTAAACCGTCTCAGAAAAATTCAGAGACTTTTCTGGAGTTTTGTACATCTATTGCCAGATTGTGCTCTCCTTTTAACAAACCCCAAATGGCAAGACAGCCAGTTGTCTGGAATGGTACAGGGTCTCCTGCTTGAGCAGGAGGTTGGACTCCGAGGTCCCTTCCAACTCTGACAATGTTCTGTTCTACACTTTTTAGCTTATCAGAAATATGGGTAAACTGTAAATAAGGCCTGCACATTTAAAAGAATGCCAGTTAAGTTCCATGGACTGAAAAAACTTGTTATAATGACAAAATGTTGCTGAACATTTTGGTGTTGAATGCACTAATACAACTACCATCTAGATGTATGGACTTCAATGCCCATGATCCCCAGCCAGCAATTAAACTCTGGCACATCTGGAGAGCCCTGTGCTGGAGAACTAGCGAAGCTTCACAGGCTGGCTGAATAAAGCTCTCCTGGGTTCTGTGCATGTTCCTTGCTAGTGGGAGCTCCTAATCGTAGCCGACACCCAGACTCTTCGGCCTCCTTCAGTTCTCTGGCATGGGGGGAGGCAGGTGCTGCACAGAGGACTCTTGTGCTTCTGCCCCATTTTATGGCGCATCCTCACAACTCTTTGTGTCCTCAGAGGGCAGCTGCATTGACTCAGACTGGTGAACGGGTATCACAGCATCCTTGTTTAGTCTACTACGGGCATTAATCTCTGAACCAAAAAAAGTATTTATATACACCCTTCTCCAGTTAGGTGTATTCCTGCCTTGTATAGAACATTTTATGTGAAGAAATTCATTATGTAACTAGATATTTTGCAGAACAGGTTTGATTTACAAATTTTTGTTTCTGATTTGCAGTTTGAGGATTTTGCCAGAAATGAGGAAATAGTTTGCTTGTGTTTTTTTTGTTTTTGGCTTGAAATGCAGAATTTGCCAAGCCATCAAGAGGACCAACCCTTTCCTTGGTACAAATCCCAAGAGCCTTCAGGCACTCACGGTTTCTCTGCAATTCCACAGAGCAACAAAGTAGAGCTGACTCCTGCTTCAGCATCTTTGCCCAGGCCATTTCTTGCTATGCCCAGTGTGCCAACTGGTATTTTGGGGAACTGATGCAGAGGAAGGGCAAACACTGGTCCTCAAAGGCGGGCAGGAGAGGGAAGGAGGGAGGTTCTTCCGATGCTGCCATTTTGCACAGGCCTCAAGACCACAGCGGGAAGAAAGGTCAGGTGCAGAGGCTGCAATACTTCACAAAGAGCTTCACAAAGGCTTCTCTCTCCAGGCTGGCTAAGGCCAAAGCATGTTGGGGAGGAGAGCCAGGATCCGGCCCCTCTTTTGGCTGGACTTCCTTTTTGCTCTTCTCCAGCTCTGCTGAGCTTCAGCTTTTGGGTGATTCTTTTGGGTTCCTGATGAGTTTTAGAAGTTTTTGAACTCTTTGATAATAACACTAGTTGAACACTTAAAAGTTGTTTGTAAGTGTATTTATTTTTTACTTGCATTTTCATTTTTTAAAAAGAGGTTTGAATTTTTTTTTATTGCATTTGTTACAATAATAAAGCTTTGTAAACAGAGGAGCCTTTTTCTGTCCCCCCCGCCCCCAAATTAACAGGGTCCCAACAAACTGTCCCCTTTCGGCAAAGAATAGACAGGCACCCAAATGCCAGCCTGACAGCCAAAGAGCACCGGGGAGGGCCCGCCGGCGGGACTCAGGCCTTCTTGGGCGCGCTGGGGACGATGGGCTTGGGGCGCGTTTTGAAGAGCATCTTGGTACGGATGAGCGCGGCGACCTCGTAGGCGGCGGGGCCGGGAGGGTCGCCGGGCGCGGCGGCTCCTCTACGCAGGACGGCCACGGCCTTCTCCAGTCGCACCGCCTTCCCGTAGAGCACGTGGTGGCCCACGATCAGCACCGGCGCTCCCTGCGGGACGGCTAGGAAGGTCAGCGGACGCCTCTCCGCCCCCCCCCCCGCGCTCCCCCCCCGGCCCCGCGCTGACCTCCTGGGTGAAGTGTAGGTCCCCCAGCAGCCGCCCGGCCAGCCCGCCGCCGCCGCTGCCCCGCGCCTCCAGCTGCCCCTGCAGCTCCAGCAGCAGCCACTCCGCCGCCGCCTCCCCGCGCGCCGCCCTGCAAGACGGAACCGGTCAGGACGGGGCGGCTTCCCCCGGCGCCCTCCCCCCCCGGCGCCCCGGGACTCACCGGCGCACGGCCAGCTGCACCATCGCGCCGCCCAGCGCCCGCCGCCGCCGCCGCTTCCGCTTCCGGGGCAGCGCCGCACGTGGAGTCGGCGGCGGCCATGGGCGAGTTCCAGGTGCACCGCGCGCGGCTCTTCGCCTTCGTGCCGGCCGGGGTCCGCTGCCTGGCCGCCCCCGCCACCCGCCCGCCCCGCCGCCTGGCCGCCGCACGCCTCGACGGCGCCGTGGAGCTCTACGACCTGCGGGCCAACGGCGCCCAGGAGAAGGTAGGCGGGGGGCCGGAGGGGCCGGGCGGGGCGCGCTGCCCGGCCGGCCTCCGCGACTCTGTCTTCCTCCCTCCCGCAGGTGGTCCCGGGCCACGAGGCGCGCGCCCCGGAGGCGCTGTGCTGGGCGGCGGGCGAGCGGCTCTTCGGCGCCGGGCTCGGCGGGGCGGTGGTGGAGTTCGACCTGGAGCGGCTGCGCGTCAAGTCTTCGCTCGACGCCTTCGGGGGGCCCCTCTGGAGCATGGCGGCCAGCCCCAGCGGCGCCCAGCTGGCGGTGCGCGGGGGTCCCCGGGCCCTCGGGGCGGGGGGCGCCGGGAGGGTCCGGGTCCGCGACATCTGCCGCGCGTGGAAGGCCGGAGGGGCCGCGGGGGGGGGAGCGCGGATGCTCTGCCCGGCCAGGGGGGCTCTGACGCTGGGCTGGTTTCTGCAGGTGGGCTGCGAGGACGGCTCCGTTAAGCTCCTCCAAGTCGGGCCGGATCGAATCCAATTCGAAAGGCAGCTGGACCGGCAGAAAGGTCGGGGGACGGTGGTCCAGAAGGGATTTGCCGGGGGGGGGGGAAGGGGCGGGAGAAGCAAAAGAAAAGGCCTCTGGGGATCATAGGGGTGGGGGTGGGGGGAGTTTGCTTTCAGCGCTAAATTTTTAGCTTGGGCTCCAAGTTGAAAACTAACAGAGTTGAAACAGGACTATAATTATGCTGCTTTAATTCTTTAGCGTTTTGCCCAAAGTTGTGATTATGGGATAGGTTCCCAAAGTCAACAGTCGGCCTGTTTTCACTGTACAGGGTGGGAAGTTCCAGGCAGGGGTCCAGTGGCTGCCAAAGGCCATTCCATCCTGGGCAGCTGGATTCCTCCGTCTGGGGGTTGGGGGAACAGCATTACCTGGACAGTTCCAGCAACTGGGGCTGAGACCCTCCCCCCTTCTCTCACAGAGCGCATCCTCTCTCTATCCTGGCATCCTTCTGGGACCAAGATTGCAGCTGGCTCCATTGACTGCTTCTACATCTTTGACATCGAAACTGGTAAGTTCTCCAGCTAGTTTGGACCAAGAGAAGCAAGCAACGAGCAGGAGCATCTGAGAGGGACCTGCCTGGGCTGCCAAGGGAGTCTGAGCCCCTCTTGACTGCTTCAGTTACACAAGGCAGTTGGCAGTATTCTTAGTCATTGGAGCCTGTTCTGGTCTCATGGTGCAAAAGGTCCTGGGTTCAGTTTCTGTAGGTGTTCTAAAAGGAGATGGTGGAGTCAATCAGGACCCCCAGGTAAGCAAAAAGGCCAGTGTGGTAGAAAAAAGCTTTCTGTGGCTTTGTTTGAGCAACTGTTTTTCCCAATTGCCTTTAAGTATGGATGATTTTTAATTGCTGCAGTTGAACATCCCTCATGCATCTGTCTTAGGGCACGTCAGCCAGCGAATCCTCGTAGAAAGGCGTCTGCAAGCCCCCCCCAGCCAGAAATGCCTGGTGTGGGGCCTGGCCTTCCTTTCAGATGGCACAGTGGTCAGTGTGGATTCTGCTGGAAAAGTGCAGTTCTGGGATTCGGTGATGGGCACTCTGCTCTCCAAGCATCCCATCAGCAAAGCTGCAGTGCTTTCCGTGGCCGTGGCTGAGGTGGGTGAGAGTTGCAGAATGTGGGCAGTTTTGCAAATCCTGGTAAAAAGGACAGGAAGAAGCGTCTTTGTCCCATCAGAGTATTGAATATTTATCAACATTCTACCCTGATCAGTTGGGCCAGTAGTACAAACAAGCTGTCAAAACCCAGATTCCCCCTAAGGCCTCGTCGTATGGAGCTGGGGGATCAGCTTGCCACCCAACCAGACTAGCACAAGTACCTCTCCCTGTAGGTTGCTTCTTTCTGGAAAGGAATTCTTGGGCATTTTGTGCTGCAAGTCCAGTTTGAAATGCTGAAGTTGCTCACCATCGAGTAGGAAGAAGCAAAGGGCCAGCTGTGGCTGATCCACCATCTTTCAGCAGGGCCTTCTCTGAGGCATCTGGCTGGGGGCATAATTGGCCAGAAGGAATCCGAGCCTTTCTGGTCTTTGAGGTTCACGGCATCATGTTCTCAACCCCTGGTATTGCCCGGTTTTCTTCAGGCAGAAGATAGTATGGTTGTTGGCACGTCAGAAGGGATGGTATATCAGTTCCAGCTGCTACCGGTGAAGCTGGACAGCTCTGAGCGCCAGTGGGTGCAGACGAGACCCTTTCGGCATCACACTCACGATGTGCGGACGGTGGTGCACACTGCCACAGCCTTCATCTCTGGAGGTACAGTAGGGCGCCCAACTTCTAGGTTGTAACTCAAGGTCCTTTATAAGCAGAAGATGGGCAAGGGTATCCCCACAGGATCCCCAAAGAACACAGTGAGGTAGATGAGACCAGTTGTGTTCCTGGCTATCTCCCCTGGTCTGGTGGCATTTGGGCGGCTGGGATGACTTTACGCATTGCTCTAAGTCTTAGGGTTAGGGTTACGTCACCATGAACTCATAGAGCAAAATGGACATCGCCAACAAATTCGGAGTCCTTGGGTATGGTTAGGAAGGCACTGACTTTTCTAGGCTGCCCTATCTATGTTTCCTGATAAAATACATGGGAAAATCCCATTGGAGGAAAATTCAACTAAGCGATGGTTTGTTCAAGAAGCCTGCGCATCTTGGCTCAGATAATGAAAAGCCAGAGGCCAGAGAGTGCTTTGGGGAGATGCACAGAGCCAGCCCTCACTAGGCAAGCTGTCAGGCAACTGTCAAGAGTGGCTTTATGAGCCAGGTGCCATTCTCTGGTAGGGCTGGATGGGCAACTTGTGATCCGACCCCTAATGGAGAAGGTGGAGTCGAAGTCCTATGACGCTGCCCTCCGCACAATCACTTTCCCCCACGTGAGTATCCGGACTGCGCCCTTCTCCTGGGCTGAGGGGGAGCTGTTCCCCCTGGAGAGAAGGTTGGGATCCTGCAACGGTGGGGCCAGCTGTCTCCTTTGCTGGTACTTCAAGTGGCTTTTCTCTTCCTGCAGAAGCGCCTTGTCTCCTGTGCCAGGAGAGCCCGGCTCCTCCTCTTCCAGTACCCCCAGCACCTGGAGCTCTGGCGGCTTGGCACCACAAACTCCTTTGGTGAGGATGCGCTTCAATAATAATAATAATAATATAATAATAATAATAATAATAATAATAAACCCTTTATTATCAAAGTATAGCATGTATACAATGAAATTGGCTGAGCCTCCCTCTGTGCCTCCCCTCACCACAAACTCACGGTGACTACAAACCCCAAACTTATTTCACCCTGTGAACTAATTGCACATCACGCCGGCCTCACGAGTCTGTCATATATAAAGTTATAAAGTTATGTCCCATTCAGAAGCCTGACAGCCCATGGATAAAAGCTGTTCTTCAGCCTGTTGGTACGGCTGGCTATGTTTCTGTATCTCCTACCCCATGGTAGGAGAGTAAAGAGGTACCAACCAGGGTGTGAGTCATCCCTGAGTATTTTCCTCACTCTGCCAAGGCAACGGGCCCTGGCGATGTCATCCAGTGGAGTCAGGGAACAGCCCACGATGTCTTGTGCCGTGCTCACCACCCTCTGCAATACCTTCCTGTCTGCAGCTGTCAGGCCAGCATACCAAACCACAATACAATACGTGAGAACGTTTTCAATAGTAGACCGGTAGAAGAAGGTCATGAGTCGTCGTTCTACCCTACATGCAGATGATGGGCACGGCAAAGAACACAACCTCCCTGCCTTGCCATCTTCTTTGGCAATCGCAGTAGGACTGTTTTGCCATGTCCTGCCTCAGGTGGCATCTGGCTTTCTGCAAGTTGCCTTGGTTCTTGTTGCAGGAAGGCCTGGTGAGCTCCTGCCAGTGTCCTGCCCTCCCCAGAATCTGCTCCAGCTGAAGGCCAAGGTGAGACGCCATGATTTCCTAACCCTGGCCCTAATCCTGCACCTGGGGCAACTCTGTCCAGCCCTGGTTTGGTGTTTCCATCCTTCGCTGCCTTCTCTGCTCAGAGGAAGAATGGAATGGGTGCCCTAGAAGTGCCCCTTGAGGGCTCTGTGCAGCACATTGGTGGGTCTGGAGAATCCCTCCTGTTTCCAAGTCAGTTGCGCAGGCTCTCTTTGCTGCACTATTATTGGTCCTCTCGCTTTATCAAAGGGCCCAGAGCACATCCGCAGCAGCTGCGTCTCTCCGTGTGGCGGCTGGATCAGCTACTCCATAGCTAGCAGGTTCTACCTGCATCGGGTTCAGCTCGTCAGCGACCACATTTCCATCAACAGAGTGAGTGGGATCTCCATGGTGTGGGGGGAGCTGTGGGTATTCAGCCAGCTGGAACATTCCCTGACTCTCTCTGGAAGGCCCAGCCAGTTGCATCAATCCTGGTTTGTTTTCTTCAAGGTTCACAAGACTCCCAAGCTGAACGGCTCAGCCCACCACCTCCTTTTTTCCAATGACTCTACCAGCCTTTTTCTGGCATCGGATCGGGGCTGCGTGCATGTGCTTTCGCTCTTGCAGTCAGGGACCTGCAGGCATCTACACACACTTCGCCCAAATTCGGGTAACAGCGGTTTGTTTTAGATTCAGGCATACTGAACATTCTTGCAGGAATAGCCAAATGTTTTCTGCAAATGCTCCCAGATGAGAAAGATAGGCAGCAGTTAGCTGGCCTCCACAGCAGTTAGACTTGCTGGAGGAAATCTGAAAAGTGCTCCAGCTCCAGATCTGTGTCTCCCTGCAGAGACCTTGGAAGCAGTGCAGCAGCTGGCGGTGAGTGCGGATGGCAAGTGGCTGTCTGCAGCAGGGGGAGACCGGGAAATCTGCATCTATAATTTGGAAAACACCAAGGTGAGCCCAGCCACAAACATGGCAACCAGAGACCAGATCTCTTAGTCCCGTTCCGCCTCCTCTTTGCTGGTCTGGGTCTTGTAATCAGTCCTGGGCAGTGTAGCCAGTCCTCTCCGGTGCCTCGTTTGCCTTGGGTTGGCTTTGTGGGAGCAGAGAGTTGGCTCAGCCAGTGATGAGTCCAGCAGCTTCTGATGGAGAAACCAGCTCTGCAAGTGGGGAAGGCCGAGGCAGGCTCTCCCTCTTATTCCGCTGCGCCTTCCTTTCCCAGCTTCATTGCACTGTGCCAGCATACGAGTGCCCAGTGACTGCAATGGCAATCCATCCGCTGACCAATAACCTCATTGTTGCACATTCAGATCAGCAGGTAAGGGCTGCTCTTCCCTAGATTGGCAAAGCAGAGTTGGCACACACAGGTCTGCCTCCAAGAACTGCCCCAGGCAATGCCAGTTGAGGGCAGTGTTAGCCTTGCACACCCATACTTCGGCAGTAACCTGCTGCTCTTGGAGTCAGGAAAGGTGTGAGGGGGGGTTCCATTAGGGAGTCAGCAGCCCAGTCGCCACCAATCCTAGTTAGAGCAGAATGTCTTGTTTCCACTGGAATTAGCTGCAGTTAAGAGGCACACCCTGCATTAAAGTGCATCTTTTGCCAGAGGAAAACTTGCTCTGAATGGAGCACCGGGAAGGGAAGGGAGGCGGTTCTCGTGCTGGGATGGGAACGATCTGGCTTCAGAACAGGATCTGGGGAGGGGAGTCACGCCTCCCCTGCCGGCTTTCCTGCTTCCAGGTGTTCGAGTTCAGCATCAAGGAAAGAGGCTACACGCCTTGGAGCCGGAAACTGCAGCAGCTGGGCCTGCACAAGGATTGGCTGGAGCGGGACACACCCATCACCCACATCGCCTTCCGCCCTGGGCATTCCTCTCATGTCTTGCTCCACGACACATACATGTTCTGCATCCTGGACACGTCGCTGGTGAGTAGACGGTGGGTGGGACTGAGTGTGGCTCTCTGACCTGCAAGTCGCAGAAAGGCTCACCTTAATTGTGCCAAGGTCGCCCATGCCGGCTGGGTCAAGCAAGGTGCTCCCTTAGATGGGAAAGCACCGCTTGTGCCCAGGCGACCTGCCCCTGCAGATCCCACATCTAGACCCACTGGGTGGGGGGACTAATTCTGGAGTCCGAATTGGTGTTTAGCACCACTTGGCGGTTCAGCCAGAAATGTTATTGGTTTGATTAGGGCTTAGTACAAAGTGTGAACCAGGCCACTGAGACCCGTTCAGCAAAACATGCCTTTAGGGCGCTGTGCTTTAGCTTGGACAGTGACTGCCCTCGTGATGGTCTAATTTGCTCCTCCAGCCACTGCATGAGGACGCTGCAGCCTCAAAGAAGCCAGCGCCACACGTGAAAACAATACAACGCAGTCATGGCCGGCCCTTCAAGATCTGCAAGAAGTTCCAGGTGGGTCTTTGGGCAGTGAGCTTTCTAAGCCAGGAGGAAAGGGGAGGCCTTTTATGCGGGGCTGGGTAAGCAGCACCTGCTGAGTAGGAAATCCCCCCCCCCCAAGTTCTGCAAACCCAGCCTGGAAGGTTAGCTTGTAGTTCCAGGGGAGACGTTGGGCCCTTGGATTAACCAGGATCAATGGATCCGGTAAGCGTTCGCAAGTAATCAGCTTGCCAAACAGGCACGGGGATGGCCACTGTCAGCAATGGTTTTGGGGCATATTGTACAGTTTGGGGGAGGGGTGTTATGCCAGCTGCTGAAGCCCCAGCTGAGGAGCCCCTGGCCCATTAGAACAGAAGGGAGGTTGCCATCCTGTGCCTGAGCCAAGGAAGGTCTCATGGAAAATAGCCGTTTTCTTCATCAGAAGACCAGGTCTCTGCAAGGGACGGGGCCTGTGTTCACACAAACGCCCACCACAGAGGACAGGGACAGTGTTCTGGTAGCCCCAGGGGAGGAAGGGGACCATAATTCTCCTCCCCTTCTGTCCTTGCACGAGAGGTGGAAGCAAAGGGCCGCAGCTGTTGGGCAGCTGCAGGAACAAGATGGTGCCTGGCTCCTGTGGGAAGCAGAGAGCTGATGGCTTCTGTGTTGCTGTGTGTGCATGTCACAAGGTGGCAAGGCACTCTGAAAGTCCGGAGGGGGGGGTACAAGCCCTCTTGTGGCTGGCAACGCCGGGGAGCTCAACACGGTCGCATTCTTATCCCTGCCAGGCATGCAAGGTGAAGGGCCAAGCTAGATACCCTTCAGGAAGTCAGCTGTGCCAGCAAAGCCCCTTCTAACTTTAC
This sequence comes from Protobothrops mucrosquamatus, assembly GCF_001527695.2. NCBI lineage: Eukaryota > Metazoa > Chordata > Lepidosauria > Squamata > Viperidae > Protobothrops > Protobothrops mucrosquamatus. The sequence goes on from NW_015386423.1 coordinate 1,070,808, forward strand.
TGCCTGTTTCTTCTCTCCTTGCCCTCCCTGTCTGTGTCCCCCCCCCCCCGCAGCCTCTCCTCTTTGTGGATTTCCTGGATGACAATTCTTTGGTGGTGACGGAGCGGCCGCTGATGGACATCAAAGCCCAGCTGCCACCACCCATCTATCAGAAGAAATTTGGGACATAGGTTTGGAAGGATTTTTGCAGAGGCCATCCTTCACTGAGGGGCTCCCTGTGCCCTTCCCTTCAGAAGCAGGGGGCTGCCTGGCCAGAGGAGCAACTGTTGACGGGGACCCTGCCACCCCCATCCTGTGTCCTTGAGGTTACCTGTTTTTCCACCGTGGTCTGGCCCGGAAAGAGAGGAACCCCTCGTAATGATTAACTTCTTGTGCCTGGGAGCCAGGACCACTCAGGAGTTCCAGCATTGACTTTTCTCTGAGCCTTCCTCGTGAAGACTTGCAAAAGAATTACTTCCCATTTTATGCACAGCCTGTTGGGGCGCATCCCTTGCCCACAAAAGTGCAGCCTGGCTGGGCTGACCCTGCAGCCGCATTGTCTCTGGGAAAAGCCTGCTGCTGCTGCTGCTGCTGCTGCTGCTGCGTGTGGCCAGCAGCCAAGGGGCCAGCAGACTTCCTGCTGGGGAAATGGCTTCAGGCCCTTCAGGGCCGCCCTGGGACCCCATTGCTCTGCTGACACCAGGCCCAGCCAGGCACTTCACTGCTGCCTCCAGCTCTACCTCTGCCGGACCAGGAACCCTGATTTCCGCCCCACCAAGCCAGAACAGCAAAGTCAGCAGTGGGGGAGGAGGCTGCCTTGACCTTGCTTTGTTTTGTGTTCCTCCAGGAAGGGAGGGAGGGAGGGAGGGTCTGTCTGTCTCTCTCTCTGGGTCCCTGCATTTTCAGAAGGGCAGAAGGAAAGGGCCGCAGCCCTTTTGCTGCTGCTTACTGGCGCCTGAAGGTCACGTGTCCTCTGCTGGCAGAGAAGATCCCTGCCTGGTGGCCAGTCTGACAGCCCCTCCCCCTTCCAGTCTGACATCCCGCAGGCCGATGTTGGGCCATAATAACACGGGGAGCTCTGAGTTTGGCTAAGAGACGCTGCGGTGACCAGTTCGGTAAAAGGAAGCCTCCCTTCCTGGTGTACAAAATGTTTACATCGCTCCTCTGGACCAGGAACACAAGCCGCTTAAATAAAAATCCCTCCAGCTGCTCAAGGCTCTTTCTCAGACTTTGCGGGGGCGTAACAGCTGTTTCCGAAGTTGCCTGGGCTCAGGCTTCCAAACGGTCGTTTGGAAATGGAAACGACCCCCGGGTGTGTTCCAACAGGAGAATCGCGGCTCTCGCCGCCGCCGTCCCTGGCTTGGCCTGCCCGGAGGCACCTGGCGGCCCGCACTTGCCTCTCGGGACCCCAAAGCCCGCTCGGCGCCTTCAGCGGGTCTGGGGCTGCGGAGGAGGAGCCGGCGAGGCTGTTGCCAGAGCAACAGTTCGGGCTGGGGGGCTCGGAGAGGCTGAAGCCTACAACTCAGCGCCCCCCCCCGTGCTCGGCAGGCGCAGTTCGGGACACAGAAGCGGCTCCTTTCTCGGCCGGATAAGGGCGACTCCCTCCGCCCAGCAGCCGGGGACCACGCGGGCCTCCCTGCTTCGGAGAGGCTGCGGGCACCGGAGAGTCTCGCGGAGGCGGCGCGGGCCCCCAACTCACGTGACGCGGTGCCCTTGGCACGAACCTGCGGGCGGGGCGGGGCCAGCCTCCTGCGCCCTGCAAGAGGCCCCGCCCGCGCCACTCGCGGCGTCTCGGCGGGTGCGGGCATGGCGGTGTGGACGCGCGCCCGCAAGGCCGGGCTGGTGGAAGTGCTGCTGCGCGAGCGCTGGGTGCGGGCGCTGGCCGAGCTGAGCGGGGAGGCGCTGGCGCTGAGCTCCGAGCCGGAGCCGCGCAACGGTCTGCCCAACGGCGCCGCCGCCTCGCCCTCCGCCTCCCCCGAGCGGGGCGCTGCCTCCCCCTGGCCGCCGGCACCCGGCTCGCCCTCCCCGCCGCGGGGCTCGGCGCCGGGCTCCCCCCCGGCCGGGGTGCGGCGCGTGCGGGTGGTGAAGGCGGAGGCGGGCGGGCTGGGCATCAGCATCAAGGGCGGGCGCGAGAACCGCATGCCGGTGCTCATCTCGCGCATCTTCCCGGGGCTGGCGGCCGAGCGCTGCGGGGCGCTGCACCTGGGCGACGCCATTCTGGCCGTCAACGGCATGGACCTCCGCGACGCCACCCACGACCAGGCCGTGCAGGCACTCAAGCGGGCCGGCCGGGAGGTCCTGCTGGAAGGTAAGTGCCGGCGCTCTGCACGCGCCCAGGGGCCGCGCGGCTCGCGGGGTGGGGTGGGGGGCAGCCGGCCGCCCCGTCGGCGCCCCGGGAACCCTCCCCGGGGCCCGCCGGCTTCGTCCCGGAGCTCAACGGGCAGCCGGTCTGGGGCTGCGGGGAGGCGGCGACCCAGGCAGAGCCGGACACCCGGGTGCCGCTTGGGCTTGGCCTCGAGGCCCCCAGTGCCCCCCCCCGCAAGCAGCCTCTGTACCCCCGCCTCTCGCCTGCTTGGCTGCTGGAGGAGAGGGAGGGAGCGAGCGCAGCCCCCCTTCGAAGCCCTAATTCGACACGTCGTCGGGAGCGGCTGGACCAACACGCGCCGCTCAGTAAATCCAACGACTTGGGAAACGGCGGAGTTTCCTTTCAAAGCGGAATTTCCCACTTCTCGGTCCGCTTTGGGCCAGACTCCGGGAAGGGCAGAGCGGCATCGGGCTCCCGGTCTTAGGCCAGCCTTGCAGCCCCATCAGGAAACCCGATTAGCCTGCCCAGAACAGGCTAGGAGCCGGAGATGTGATCACGGTCAGTGGGGCGCCTCATGAAGGCCCGACCTACCTCGGTGCGGTCTGCTCCTCTGGCTGTTGGTGTGGGAGAAGCGGGTGCTCCCACCTCGCCCAGCTGCAGAAGGCAGCAACTCTGATCAAATTCCAGGGACAGGTCGGCTGTCAGGATGCTTTTCCCCAAAGCCCATCTTTTCTCTTGGTATTAGATGTCTGGTGTGTTATTTGGGGGGACAATGCAGCTCCCAGAAGCCCCTGGCGAGTACAGGGCTGATCACCCTGCAGGAGAGTGGCAGGTGGGCCACCTTAGCACCTGGCAACGCTCTTCAGCCTCTCTTTAATTGTCGTTCGGCTTCAGCTATTAAGAAGTGGGGCAGCCGCCTCTTTATCTGGGGCGTGATTCTGTCTCTGGGAATGCAGGGCGAAAGCTGGAAGATGTCTGCGCTACGCAAGGGGTTGGCGGGGCTGATGCCATGTACACCTGTCGCTTTCCAGCTCTTATGAACTCTTTGTCTTGGGGCATTGCTTGGTTGGGCTCCGCTCCTTGGCCTATATGTGTCTTTCGTGGGTCCAGTAAGTGGTCCCACAGGGGCAGGATGGGCTCCCTGCTGTAACTCATAGCCTCTCAGGTGAGGCCAAGTTTGGGTGCTGAGGGATGACCCTTTTGGGAGTGGACGCAAAGAACAGCAATGCTGGAGACTGGATTTCGGGAGTAACCAAAGCAGCATTTTTCAGTGCTGTTCCTCCTTTTGGAACACAGCCTGCCTTTCTCCACCTCTCTTGGATAAGAACTATTATCTCCCCCTTCTGCCCCCATCAGCCCAGTAACAGAAAAGAAAGTGGGGCTCTTTGTGGGAAGTCTGCAAAAGTTTTTGTAATAGCAGGGACTTTGAAGGGGACCCCAAATCTTGAGGAGGACTGTCCTTCATTGCCCTGTGATAGAAGGCTGGGCTTAGTCTTTGCTGACCTTTGGGAGTCGACAGGTGAAGCACTGAGGGCCTTTCTGTGCATCGGCCCCTCAGTTGGCCCTGGCTTTGGGGCCAGGCTTTTCTCTAAGTCTCCCCACTTCATGCACTGCCTGCAGCTGGGGGGGAGGCTCTGCTCAGGATCTCCCCAGTTTGGCTCATCCCTTTTTCTCCTAGTTCCTACGCCCTGTAAACGTGTCTGGCTGGGAAAACGTATGGAAATGCAGCACCTCCTTGAGGGAGGGTGGTGGGAAGGGTGATGGGAGGGGGGGCTTGTGGGGAGCCGGAAGGTCCCACCCGGCCGCTGCTCTCCCTCCCTCCCTCCCTCCCTCCCTTCGGCTTCCCCTGCTTGGCCCTCTGGGAGACCTGCAGGGTCTCCTGCCACTCGGTGCTCTTTGCACCTGAAAGGCAGCTACGGACTGAGAGCAGGACGTGTTTCTTCAGTGGGGGGGAAGGGGGCTGGGCTGTGCATTTCTTGCCCCCCATGCAAAATGCCAAATGTTGTGAAAACTTCCAGAAAGCTTTCCTCTCGCTGAGCTGTGGCTCTTCCTTGGCTGCAGCCACTCCGGATAATGGTGGCTGAGGCCAGCTGGGCTCCGTCTTCATGGGAGCGAATGGTGCGGCCTCTGAGGGCCGCCTTGGCCTCCTTAGAAAAACAAAGGTTCCTGTGGTTGCAAGCGAAGGTCCTTAGAACTTTCCTCAAGAGACCAAGAATTTGGACGGCCTTCGGGGTCTTTGCAGCTGAAAGGGTCACTGTTAGGGCGGTGAAGCCCTGAGACCAGACCGTCCTCTGGGCCTCTTCAAACTGTGGCTCTGTCCAGGTTGAGCCTTCTTTTTGAGTCACTTATCTTGGTTCTTCGTGGGCAGCTGACCCAGAAGACTTTTCTTGAGAGGCCTAAATGTTTCCGTTCTTCGACAGGATCCATTAAGCCCCTCCTCTCTCCTGCCTTTCAGTCCAAGGGGCTTTTTTGAGGGCTGCTGCTGCTGAATAAAACACTTTTGCTCTTGCAAACCCGTAACAGGGTGACCAGCTCTGATTTATCCTTCCCAGCTCTTGAGTCATTGGCTGGCTGCTGTTCCTTGGAGCTGGCTGGAGAGGAGTCCAAAGGCCTGCTGGGCAAAGGAGGATAAGGAAGTTTTATGCATGGGGATACTGGAGAGCCCACATCTGGTAGCCAGCTGTGGAGCTCCTCTTCTGTTGAAGGGGCCTTCTTCCTAGGAGGGGCCTTTCCCATCCACTCTGCTCCCTCCTCCCCCTCCCATCCTGTCCGGGGGCGGGGTGAGCCTGAGCTGCTTGGCTGGAAAGCTCCCCCTGGGCCACTGAGGCAGCTGTACGTGAAGCTCTGACCCTCCCCCTGCCCTCCTTTGCACAGGCCTGGAACCCCACTGGACAGGCTGGGTGCTAGGACAGCAGGCAGCCCCCCCCCCCGCCACTGGCCCCTGTTAAGGGTGTGCCCTACTGCCACTTATAGGGCTGTCCTGGTTGATAAACAGCTGTAAATACCTGCCCTGCTCTTGCCTCATTGGTGACTTGGGGGAGGGGTCTTAATGTTGGGCCAGCCCGTTGGTCCTTCCAGACAGAAATAAGCTCCTTTATTTTTTATGTGTTTTTTTTATGTCTTTGGAACCTGCCATTGCTTCAGACCTCCCTGGAGGTGGTGGGGCCCCTCCGCCTGGCAGAGTTGCTCAGGAGAGTTAAGTTTAAACAAAGAGCTTCAAAAGTTTGGTTAGCCTCCCTGCCTTTTAGGGCTGCAATGTCTGGATGTATATTGTCAGCCCATGATGGCAAGCTGATCCGAGGAATGCGGAGCTCTCCTTGTGTGCCACGGATTTGCATGGGGAAACAGAGACGGCATTTCCCCTGGCCCTGCTTCAACCGGAGGTGGATGAGAAAGCAAGTGGCTGGCTCCGGATGTCCTTTCCTGGTACCCCCATGCCAGCTGCTTCCTCTCTGCACATAGCCTTGGCTCGGTCCTCATCAGGAGACCCAAAATGACCCTCTGGGACAGGGAGATCCTCCTGGGGAGAGCAGCCCAACAGAAAAATTGTTTGCTTAGGTCATTAAAACTTTATTTTCTGCTAAAAAATGGAGATGGTTGTGTTTATTTAGAAGTTACTTCTTCACCACTCTAGGACTGCTGTTCCACTAGCTGATCTTCCTAAAGGATTAGTGGGATTTCGAGAGTTTTCTTAAGGTTTTGTTTAGCACGTGCTGGAGTTTTATGTGGCTGCCAGGCATGTTTCTGCTTCGCAAGCTGGGGCTCATGTTTATCAGCTGCATCTGTTTGCAGATAATTGATCCACATTTTCATTCTCTTTTGGACATTGGCTCTTTGCATTGCTTCTGACCAAGAACTCATTTAGCCAAACTTGTAAGCAGACACAACAACAGCATGTTTTCAAGGCTAACCCAGATTGTGAGCCATTTGCAACCAGATCAAAGGCCTCCTCTACTAACTGCATCTTTGCTGCCCCAGAAACCACCCACTGCTGCTGCCTCTGGACCTGCACTCTGGGGGCAGGTAAAACTTCCCTGCAGCTTTTCCTTTCCTTGCTGGAGCCAAGATGTCTCCCGGGTGCCAACTGTCCCTTGCAGAGTGGGATTAGAAGCCTGGCTGTGCACTAATCCTCTCTGGACAGCAGCAGGGTGCAGAGCTGATCCCTGAAGTAGCACCCTGGGTAGGGCTGCTCTCCTTGCCAGGCAGGTGGGGGACTGCCCCAGAGGGAGTACGGTTGGCCTCCCCACTCCTCTTTGCTGCTGCCACCGCTGCCTGGCAGGGCAGTCAGCATTGAGCAGCTCAGAAGTGGGGAGCTGGGCTGATGTTGGGCAGCGTTGTGGGAGACCCCTCCTCTGGAGTAGAGCACCAGGTCTTTGGCTGGCTGCCGTGCTCTTCAGGGGGGCATCTGGAAGTCCCGCCCGTCCCCAGTTGCCTTTGCGTTGAGCATCATGATGAGTCCCTGTCAGGCAATGGTGGTAGTGAAATGGCCACTCCTCCGCCTGGGAGTACCTGCAGGCAGAGGGCGAAGGGGCTTTCCTCCGTACATTCGCCAGGCGGTGAGAGAGGCAGGAGGCAAAGCAGGATTGGCCTTGCAAGAGCCCATCTTGACATCTGAGACTTCCCTGAGGTCACTGCCTGCCCTTCCTTTAAGGTGAATCCAGGGGGAGTGGGTGGGTCGATCTTTGACCTGGGTTCAGCCCGAGGGGAGCCCCCGAGGGGTCGCTCTGTGGGGCCTTGAGCATCAGGACGGGAAACGCTCAGCCCCTCCCTTCTCGGCCTGCTCTTAGTGAAATACATGCGGGAGGCAACTCCGTACATCAAGAAGCCGTCGCTGGTGTCCGACCTGCCGTGGGACGGGGCCTTTCCGCACTCTCCCAGCCTCAGCCTCAGCGAGGAGTCTGGCTCCCCAAAGCACCAGAGCGCCCCCCAGGATCGCAAAATCATCCCCTTGAAGATGTGCTACGCTGCCAGGAACCTGAGCATGCCGGACCTGGAGAACAGGTCAGGGGGTGGGCAAGCAGAAGGTTTTGCAGGGCAGCAGTTGTCTCCTTACATGAGGACTAGCAACTTGGATTGGCTTCCAGGGTGCAGCTAGAAAGGCCCTTCCCAGATCCTTTCAAGGTTGCAGCCCTGCAGCCTCTCTCAGGGAGGGGTGGGGGACCAAAATCTGATACCTGTCTGCCCCCTCCATCCAGAAGACATGTTTTGGAATGGATGGTCTGGTTATGCAGAGACAGCCCATCCTCTGGACATGGGCGTGTTGTGCCACCTGCACCCAGACCTGCCGCTTGCACAGAAAGGCTCCGGGGCGACCCTGGCAGCTGTGGCATTGCAGCCGGGAGTCCTCCTGCTAAGCAGGGCTGTTTTGGGGTGGCAGCAGAGCCATCACTGGAGGGGCCCCCTCTTTCCCTGGCTATCAGCCCAAAGGCTTCCTGGGGTGGGGGGCAGGGACAGAGTATGAGTGTTCCTCCACAGGGTGCCGCCCTAATCCCTGGCGAGGGGGGGGAGGGAGGGGAGGTTTGAGCCCCAGCCAGGCAGGCAGAACGGAGGAGGCAGTGCCAGTCATCCCTGCTTCCTCTGCTCCTTGCCGTCTTGGGTTTCAATCCATATGGCCGCTCCTGAGAATTCAGAAGGGGGGCAGGAATTGTGGATGGGGGAGCCCCTGCCAGCCCCACACCCAAATGGCTTTTGCAGACCTGGCTGCCCCCAGAGCAGTCCGGCCCTCTCCTGGGTCAGTGGCCCTTCAAGGCCCCTTTTGCCTGCTGCCACCTCACCATAGGGGGAGGGGGCCACACTCCTCCCCTGAGAAGAACTGGAGAGGCCAAAAGGAACCTGGAAGATGAGGGATGGAGGCCCCCCCCCTCCTTTCAGTGGATCTGCCTTTTCTCTGCAGGCTGATTGAGCTGCACTCACCCGACAGCCGGAACACCCTGATCCTTCGCTGCAAGGACACGGCCACGGCGCATTCGTGGTTCATGGCAATCCACACCAACATCATGGCTCTCCTCCCACAAGTCCTGGCTGAGCTCAACGCCATGTTGGGGGCCAGCCACACGGCAGGCAGCAGCAGAGAGGTCAAGCAGATCGCCTGGCTGGCTGAGCAGGTGAGCCCCTCACCCGGCACCTCTGTAAGGCTCGCTTTTTTCTGGCGGGCAGCCGGGGGGAGGGGAGGGAAGTGATCCGGCTGGGAGGCCGCTGAAGCCTTCTTTGGCCAGAAAGTAACCATCCCCCCCCCGAGCAACCTTCAGGTGCAGAAGCATCTCTGACCACTGAAAAGAAGAGGTGAGTGGGTCTGTGTGAGGTGCCCTTATCTGAATTTGCTCCTGATCCTTGTCAATAAGCAGCTCTCCCACAAGGGTGGCCGTCTTGTCCTGAGCCCCTCTATGTGGCCTCTTGTTAGCCCTAGGCCCCAGCTTCCCCGTGAACACCTCAGCCCACCCTTTCATCTCTCTCCGCTTCCTGCAGGCCAGACTTGACGGTGGGCGGCAGCATTGGCGGCCGATCCTCTTGGCTGTGACGGAGAAGGACCTGCTGCTCTTCGACTCCGTGCCCTGGACAAGGGACGCCTGGGCCTCTCCCTGCCACAGCTACCCACTGGTGGCCACCAGGTGGGGGAAACCTGAGGGTCTCTCCAGGCTGAAGCCATGCACAAGGCCTTCCGGAAGGGGAGGGGGCATGAACACCTCCTGGAGTCAGCTGTCATCAGCCTCTGGGAGAGCAGCCGGCTTCTGGGTGTGGTTGGCATGGTCTGGGGCTCTGATCTGGCAGGGCGTTTAGTTCTTATGAAGCCCCAGGGTGGTCTTGCCTTCTGGAGCCCCCTGCCCATCGCCTCCTGCAATACCTTGCCTGGGAAATTTCTACCAGCGTTCTGGAGGCAGGAAAGTCCCAGATTGCTTCCTGCAACCAGAAAAGCCGCAGGCAGCTGTTTCCCCCTGTTCCCCTGCGCCAGGTGAAGCGGAGTTGTGGGGCGGGGGGGGGATTGGCTGCCAACTCAGGCAGAAAAGTCTTATTGGGGATCCTTGCCTGCCTTCCTCCCCCCCCCGGTTCCCCCCCCTGGTCCTCCAGGACTGGCCTCAAAGCTGCCAAAGAGGAAAGGGCTGCACTTGCTCCTCCCTTTCATTTGGCTTCAGCCTTTGTACTTGGCCTGTGCAAGAGGAAGCTGGCGCTTTCCCTTGTGCAGGGGAGAGCGAGGGGAGGGGCGGAGGGGGGAGCTTTCAGGCCTTTCCCCACAGGCTTCTGCATGGGTTTAGTAGGAGGTTTAGCTCCAAGGGAGGGGTGGGGGCGGCTGGCAGAGACTTGGCGAGACTCCCTCAGGTTGCCTCTCCAGTGCCCAAAGTAATTCTTCTGCTAATGGGATGCTGCTCTGTGGCCTGTCCACTCCCCCAGCTGGGGTTCTTTCATGATCTTTGGTGAGGAGAACAGGGCGCAGTGGGGGTGGGCTTCAGGGAGAGTCTCTGCAATAGAGAAAGGACCCCCCCTAGTATTTCTGCAATCCCTCTGGGACGGGGGGGAGGCTTATTCAGAGCAAGTCACCCCCAGTTTGCAACTACTGCTCCTTCGCCCTCCCCTCAGGCTGGTGCATTCAGGCTGCAAGTTGCCCTGCCTGGGATCAGACCTCACCTTTGCCACGCGGTCAGGGTCTCGCCAGGGCATCGAGATGCACGTTTTCCGTGTGGAGACCCACCGCGACCTCTCCACCTGGACCAGGACTCTGGTGCAAGGCTGCCATGCTGCTGCAGAGCTTGTCAAGGAGGTCTCCGTAGGTATGGCCTGGCTGTCCAGCCTTGAGGACCATGGCCCCTCCTCTCTTGAACCCCTGGAGGAGGCCCAGGCGGTCAGTCTAGTAAACGGGATGGAGAGATTATGCCCACCAGCTACAGTGTTGGCACCATTGACAACAAGAACGATGGGAGTAGATGGTGGGGTGGGAGTCCCTGCCTTGAGAAATTGGCAGCCTAAGGTGGGCTGAGCGAGTCCCAGCCTCCAAGGGTCTTTGGCCCAGCCATCGGAGGGAGAACCTGCTTCTTTAATGTGGCCACATTGCCTAGGCTGGGCAGCGCTTTCTCTCAAGCAGACCAGGCATCTCCTGTTGAAGTAAACATTACACACACACACACACACACACACACACACACACACACACACACACACACACACACGCCCTGCCTGCCCTGGTCCCTCTGAATCAATTGCTGCTCTTCTGGACTTGAAGGGCAGAAGGTGAGGACCAGCCCTGGACAAAAAGATCCAGGCTGGAGATGGGCAAAGCAAGCCTGAGCCCGGTTGACCCATGGGGTGGCCCTCCCCTCCTGACCACGGAGGCTCTGCTTTCTGTCTTTCGGCCTAGGCTGCATCTGGAACAGGCAGGACATTCGACTCACAATCCACTATGAAAACGGCTTCACCGTGTCCAACGAGGGAGCTGGTTCTACCAGTATCCTTCTCCGATACCCTTTTGAGAAGCTGAAGATGTCTGCTGACGATGGGGTCCGAAACCTGTACTTGGACTTTGGCGGCCCGGAGGGGGAACTGGTGAGTGGCTAGTTGTGAGTCGTAAGGAGAGACCCATCATCTGGCGACGTTTGCCTGAACAGGGGCTGTGGATTTAGGCAAATTCCTGCAGTTCTGTTGAAGAATAAAGGAGGAGGGCCTTTTGCTCTCACACCCAAGGGAGGAGACGACCACAGAAATGGAACATTAAAAATGATCACCACCCATAACCAGAAAGCCATCTGAGCTTAGAGGTTTGGCTACACCTGGGCCATGTCTTTAATTTTGTGTGGGATGAAGGGGTCAATGCTGGTCTTTGAAATGGCAGGGGATGATCGTCTCTCCCTCACATGTTCTCCTCCTCCACAGGCCCTGGAACTGCACTCCTGCCCCAAGCCCCTGGTCTTTGTCCTGCACACCTTCCTGTCGGCCAAAGTGACCCGCCTGGGCCTCCTGGCCTAGCCACAGCCGCCGCCGCTGCAGCTGCCACACGTGGTTCCTGGCTTTGCAAGGGTCCCATCTGCCAGCCTCAGTGCCTTGACTGGACTTAGAACGGTCCCATCTCTCCCCTTCTGAAGGGCTCTGGGGAGGCTGCAGCCATAAACCCTTCGCCTGGTCAGGGCAGGGCAGAGAAGGAGCAATTCTCTGGTGGGATCATGTGAAGCCATCGTTCTGTTCCACTTACCAGATGTGCCTTTCGGTGGAGGCCGGGAAGAGAAAGGAAGCCTCCTCCCAGAACAAGCAGAGCCGTGCCTTATGTGCCCAGCTTGCCCCTGACGTGCCCAAGTCATGTGCTGCTGCTGTGGGAGGGTCAGAGACAGCCTGGGGGTTGCTGTGCAGTTGCTGCCAGGTTCCAAATCAGAAGCCCCCCCCCCCCAAAGGCTGGGGAGATGCCCTCTCGTTCTGGTCAAGAGTCCTCTCCAATTCTAGTTTTAATCCCAGAACCAGTAAAAGATGCAGCCTTAGCTTAAGAGATTCTTTTCAGCATCAGAAAAAGTCTGATTCAGAAACCAGCACAGGGAAAATGTTTGAGTAGCTTTCTTTGAGCATCTCCAGCTTGCTATGCAGAGCCCATCCCTCTTACTACAAAGGGAGATGCTCTTTGAAGCAGGTTGACTGGCTCCCTTCCCTATTTTGACATTGACTGTTACACTAGAGTAGCCTGAATCACAATTTTTACTATTTATCTTCTGCAGAACCTCCCGCAGCTAAGTGACTGTATGAACAATTCCTAAGGGGTCACTTAAAAAAATACTCAGCATCTGCTAATGCAGAGCCAGTAAGGAGGCCACCACCAAGCCACAAAATAGACTCTCCTTTCCCCTCAAACCCAGAGGGACCCTCTTGTCCCTCTGCAACAAAAGGAGTTTGGTCTCTTGATACAAAAGTTCTGTCATCTCCCCAAACTCCTTCTGGGCACATCACCAGTGAAAGGCAATGGAGGCATTCAGTGTTTCTTGCTCTCCTGAGGAAAGAAATGAAATTGTAACCCTTGAGTGGTGCCCTGGTTCTTATCTCGAAGAAGCAGAGAGCCCAGCGGGGGGGGGGGGAGTGTCCATGGGATGCCCCCAGTTCTGGCTTCAGTGGAGGGTGTATGAAGGAGGTGCTACTTGCACCTCTGGCATCCAAAGATTGGGGGTTCAGGCCTCCGTCTCAGGACTTGCAAAGAGGGCCGGGCAGGGATCTTGTCATGGGGGCCCAGGAATAGAACCAGAGGTTGCTGCCTCCACGGCTCCTGGTATCTGTAGTCTGGGATGGGTCTTGGGCATCAATTGGAAAGCCCTCTCCTCTGACCTTTCAGCCTCCATCCTTTTAGACCTCTTGGCCCAGCTGAAGGAGGCTTCCTGACCCCTCCTGTGAAGGATTTGGGCCCTCTAAGCAAAGAGGAAGGCTGGCCCTGGCCCTCAGGCACTTGTCCTGGGTGTCCGGCTGCTCTATTAGGGCTGGAATTTGGACTGCAGGGCCTGTTCAGAGAAACCTCAAGGCTAGTAAGGACCGTTCCAGGCCCTTTTCTGTATTAAAAGCCAATATTTAATGGTGCTGGAGTCACTTTCTGAAGAGAACCTTTTCTCAGTCACCTTCAGTTGGGTGTAACCAGCTTCCCTTCCTTCCAGGGCTGAAGGAGTTGCAGCCGATCATTTGCTGCTCATGTCCAGTGGCCAGACTGGGAATTCAGGGTTGCTGCCAGGGGCCCCCTTACATGTTTCAGAAAAGGGCCCCTGGTACCCACGTGGAGGTGATGTAAGGCTGCGGGCATTTGCTGGCTAGGGGGGTATGAATGTATAGCATTGAAGGAGGAAATCTGGCTGGCATTAGCAGGTTTTCAAATGGTGCTTTTATATCACAGTGATGAACTATTATTACCAAATTGAGACACAAATTTAAAAATACAGGTTAGGAAGTGCAGCTTGATTGTCACACACTCACCCTTTTTTACATAGCACTTTTCCTAGCAATGCCAGATTCAGTTTTTCAGCCCAAGGATGTTTTGCAACTACAGGAGGCTGCTCCACTGAGAGTTTAGACCCTGAATTGATGTGGAGCATAGAGCTGGGTTAGGAGAGTAAGTTCCATCAGTGGAGAATTTGGGGTGGGAGATCAGCCGATTTTTGGGGTTTCTTCTTGCTAATGTTTTGTAGGCCCAGGAAAAACTTCTAATTCATTAACTTAATTACTGAAGCAGGGTGGCACCTTTTGCCAAGCGGATATCTTTGTTCAATGAGACAAGTGACTCGCTGCGGTTTCCCATCTTCTGTCAGATGTCGGGAGTTTACAGATAGGGCAAACACAACTGTTATAGGCCCAAAGTGCCAAAGAGGTCTTGAAAGTGTGCACAGAAATCACTACAAGTGAGTATCTGTGTTAACGCTGTGCAAAGCTGTATGTCTGTGTGGGTATGCTGTTTGTTATAATCTAATGTGGAGTATTGCAACAGAGATATGCCGTCACAAATTTTAAACTAGCTTTATTTTTTTATTCTTTGTACATGGTATTTATACAATTACTTGCTTTTCCAATGATTTTAAATGCAATTTTGGGGGGTCTCCAGGTCCTCAAGCGGCAATATTTGGACCATGTCTGATCTTCGCCAGCAGAGAAATTCTTGCCGAGCTCTGCAGAAAACCTGGGTGCTCCTGGCCCGAGTTACACTTCACTGTATCGCATTTTTCATTACAATGAAAAGCAACGAAGGGCAGGTGTATAATAAAATATTAGTTTTAGCCTCGACTGCTTCTTTGTCTTTGGAGGGAAGTGAATTGGAGGTGGGAGAAGAAAAATGGAGAGGGGAAGGGGGGGAGATGGAGGCATAGGGCATGGGAGGCGCAGGAATTGGGGACCTCCCTGGTCCCCGCCGAGGACGGAGCCCGTGGCCCTCGGGCGTGGAAGGAGGGCCCTGGGTGACCTCCCCGAAGAAGCGGGAAGAGCTGCAGCGGCGGCTCTTCTCTGCGCTCGGTAGGTCAAGGTGGCACGACGACCCCCCCCCCCCCGAGGTGGACCAAGCCGTTCTTCGAGAAGGCCGCTTGCTTCGCCGGCGTCGCCGCGTTACGCGCTCGGGGCGCCGCTGGAAGGCGAGCAAGGCCGGGGCGGCCGGGCGACCCAGACGAAGCGGCAGCAGCAGCGCTCAGGCCGCGGACTACGACTCCCATCGGCCCGCGCGCCAGCCCGCCCCCGCGCGCTGCTGTTCCCGCGCCCGCCAGCAGGGGCGCTCTGCGGGCTAAGGCCGCAGCCCCTACGCCGCCGCCGCCGCCCTCCGCACCGGAGCCCCCGCCGCCGCCGCCGCCAGTGCCCGGGCCACAGGGATGCGATGACCACGTCCGCCCTGCAGGTGCCTCCGTTGCCGCCGTCCGGGCCACGCGCGCCGCTCCTGGCTCGAGGCCTACCGAGCCGCCCGGCGACGGGCCCGCCCGGCCTTCGGCTTCGGGGCGGCCGCGGGCTCTGCCTGCTCAGCTCACGCGGTGGTCGCGAACTTCTGCGCGAAGCAGCGGGGCTCTCGGAGACGCCCCCGGGGGGCGCAGCCCCCCCCTCAATTGCGCCCGCCCAGTTTGGCTGCCGCGGGGCCTGTGTGCCCCCCGCCCAGCCTCCCTTCGGGCCGGGACCCCCGGCGATCCCGGTCCGGCCTGCTCCCGCTGCCCCCCCCCCGCAGTGGCTCCCGCGGGGCCTCCCCGGCAAGAGCGGAGGATGCCGTGGAGGAATGGGCACCGCGGAAAAGCCCTCGAAGGCGGTCTCGGGTGCCGAGCTCCGGGGCGCCGCGGGAGAAGAGAAGGGGGCCCGCCCGGCTCCTCTCCCGCGGCCCCGCCGGCCCCCGCCGCCCTCCTGAGCGCCGCTGTCTTTCCAGAAGGCCATTGACCTGGTCACGAAAGCCACCGAGGAGGACAAGGCGGGCAGCTACGCGGAGGCGCTGCGCCTGTACCAGCACGCGGTGGAGTACTTCTTGCACGCCATCAAGTGTGAGTCCGGGACGCGGGCAGGGCGCCCCCAGCAGGGCCAGTTCCGAGGGCGGAAGGGGCCCTGGGTCCGCCCGCCCGCCCATCCACCGGGTCTCCCCTCCTCCCCCCGCAGATGACACGCACAGCGACAAGGCCAAAGAGAGCATCCGGGCCAAGTGTGCCCAGTACCTGGACCGGGCGGAGAAGCTGAAGGACTATTTGCGGAACAAGAGCAAGCAAAGCAAGAAGCCGGTCAAGGAGGCCCAGAATGACAGCAAGGGGTAAGGGCTGGGTGGGGGCAGGAAGGCTACGGGGAGATCACCTGGGGGCCCTGCCAAAGCCAACCGGAGAGCAGCGCCTACTCTGCTCGTGCCCTTTGAATGTCTTCCTCTGCAGCAGCGACAGTGACAGTGAGGGCGAGAACCCGGAGAAGAAGAAGTTGCAAGAGCAGCTGATGGGTAAGCCAGAAGGCTGGGGGCCTCGGAGACCACTCTGCGAGGGAGGGGGTGAGCACTCAGCTCAAGTCTCTTGGGCAAACTGGCTTGGTTGCAGGTGCCATTGTGATGGAGAAGCCCAACGTGCGATGGAACGACGTAGCAGGCCTGGAGGGGGCCAAGGAGGCCCTAAAGGAAGCTGTCATTCTACCCATCAAATTCCCTCACCTGTTTACAGGTGAGACCTGGGGGTCCCTCCCCGCGTTCTTTGGGAAGTTTGGGGATGAGTGAGGCCATCTTCTCTCCTCGGCCAGGCAAGCGCACACCCTGGCGTGGGATCCTCCTCTTCGGCCCTCCAGGAACTGGGAAGTCCTTCCTGGCCAAAGCAGTGGCCACTGAGGCCAGCAACTCCACCTTCTTCTCCATCTCATCTTCAGACCTGATGTCCAAGTGGCTGGGGGAGAGTGAAAAGTAGGTGTGGGAGGCAGGACTCCCTCTGTGGGGTATTGGCCCTTGGAGAAGTGGGTCCAGGGGTGAAATGAGGCACCCTGGTGGGTCTCCATAGGGAGTTTGCTTCCACCCACTTGGGCATCCTGCATGTGGGCCAGTCTCTGCAGGCTGTCCTGACCCTCCCCTCACTCTGCCCGGCTTCCTCTTCAGGCTGGTGAAAAACCTCTTTGAGTTGGCCAGGCAGCACAAGCCGTCCATCATTTTCATTGATGAGGTGGACTCCCTGTGCGGCTCCCGCAATGAGAACGAGAGTGAAGCTGCTCGCAGGATCAAAACAGAATTCCTGGTGCAAATGCAGGGTGGGTGATGGGGACGGGCGCCGGGGCAGCAGTCCAGCTGCTTGCTCTGACTAGAGTGGCCGCTACTCTCAGGCCATTGGCCAGACAGATCCTGGAGCGTGGGGTCTGTTCTCTCCAGAAAGGGTGACATGGGGCACTTTTCTTTTTTCTCAGGTGTTGGGAATAATAATGATGGCACTTTGGTCTTGGGCGCCACCAACATCCCCTGGGTATTGGATGCTGCCATTCGGAGGAGGTGGGTGATAGCAGTGTGTGCATGGGTGAGTTCAGCCTGGCAGAAACCAAATAATGTTGCCATCACATTTTGCATAAGTAGAAATCGCTGAAATTCAGGTACACAGGGAACAGATTATAGTTCTCTGAATAAGAAAGTTAAATGGGAAAAAGTCTTCCTGCTTACGTCCCTTTCATAAGTTAGTTCCGCAACCTCACACAGCAGGTATATTTTGTGGCGTTTAAAGTCAGCGTTAGATGATGTGTGATTTCCACCCTTCATAGTTCTGGCTATAATGCTGAGCTGTGTGTGCCGCACCAGGTGCAGCACATAGCCAAGCTTTGGCTGGCTTGAAAAGTACTCGGGCTGCAGGCAATCCCACGTGTGGGGCCAAGAACAGGCATCCTGTAAAAATATCTTCATAGACAAGCGTCATCCATGTAGTCCTGAAGTGAACAGGAATTGAGATCCGTTTTATTTACTAATACAAGAAACACAAAAACAATCTAAACAGTGTCTAACCTTTTTACTAACCTCTTGGCCAAATGCAGTTAGCTGAAATCATCAGGGGCAGATGGAGGAGTAGGGTTGACACCGGCACACACCTCAGTTATAGCAATGGGCAAAAGGGTGGGATACACACATGCACGGAGGCACACCCATGCCACACAACCCGGCGTTGGAGATTGACCCATGCATTCCCTCCTTTGCACATAGGTTTGAGAAACGCATTTACATCCCGCTTCCAGAGGAGCTGGCTCGTGCCCAAATGTTTAAGCTACACCTGGGCAACACCCCCCACAGCCTGACTGAAGCTGACATCCATGAGCTGGCCCGAAAGACAGACGGCTACTCAGGGGCTGACATCAGCATCATTGTGCGGGATGCCCTGATGCAGCCAGTCCGCAAAGTGCAGTCAGCCACGCACTTTAAAAAGGTGAGGCTGGCAGGGATCTGGCCAACTACTGTGCAGTATCTTGATGCCCTTTGGTGCAGAGCAGAGCTCTTTGGCCATGAAAGGGATGAGCTCTGCCCACATTTCTTTGTGCTGGTTCACCCATTGCCTGCCCACCCGAATCCAATTCTTTCTGTGGGGAGGATTACCTGAACACGGCAAGCATTGTCCCCATCATTCAATGGGAGTAGTTGGACTCCAAGATTGGAGCATTGCCATGGCCTCCGAGGAAGGCCTCTGGTCTGGCAGGAGAGCTCCAAGAGCAACTCACTCCCTTTTGCCGTCTTCATCACGATCTTGGACTGCTGTTACTGGAAAGCAGAGGTTGATTGACGGGTGGCTTGCCTGCCAGCCTATTCTTTTCCCGGACTGTGAGTTAGACGCTGATTCTGACAACCCTCCTGATCTGCCTACTGCTTGCATCCTTACTGCAGGTTCATGGACCATCTCGCACCAATCCTGGTGTGCTGGTAGATGACCTGCTGACTCCTTGTTCCCCAGGGGATCCTGGGGCCTTTGAGATGACCTGGATGGAGGTGCCTGGAGACAAACTTCTGGAGCCCTTGGTCTGCATGGTGAGTGATTGTGACAAAACCCCTTTCCTCCCCTGCCCCTGGCTTAGGCAAAACTCTGCGACGACACACCCAGTGCTTCTGTGTGGAATGTGGGTCCACAAAGCGGGACTGAGCACCAGGCTAAGTGAGGGTATAAAGCAGATGTGAAATTCAAGGCCTGCATGCAGATCCGGCCATGGGGGGTTTAAATCTGGCCCTCAAGTAGACTAGTAGGAGAAGGTGATTGAGTCTGTAGTGGGGTATGTGTGTATGACCTGAAGCACTGGCAGTGCCAGAGAAGCCTGGGGGAGAGTCAGATGGAGCTGGGGCTCTGCTGAGGCCCCGGGATTGGTGCACATGGCTCCAGCTGATCAGGGCTTCCGGGGCTTCGGGGATGGTCGGCAGCCGCAAGCAGTCTTTGGATGGAGAGTCAGCTGGAGCTGCCAGGGATTGGTGGGGACCCCAGAATCAGCACACTCAGCTCCAGCTGATGAGTGCTGTGTGAAAAAGCCTGCCGGGCAGTGAGTGAACGCATGGGGGAGGAGAGGATAGGATATAAAACTAGGGGTTTAGGCGGGGAGGAGTGAGGGGGGAGAGAAGGCGATAGGGAGATGTCAGTGGGACCAGCCTGAGGGAGAGAAGGGGACATCAACTGGCCCTTTCAGGACAACCATAATGCTGATGTAGCCCTCAGTGAAATTGAGTTTGATACCCCTGGTATAAAACATCAATCCAGGGCCCCCTTATGTTGGAGGGAATACTGCTAAGATGCTGGAGGCTTGGGGGTTCTGAACGTTCCCTCTCTTTGCAGTCAGATATGTTGCGCTCGCTGGCCACCACCCGCCCCACGGTCAATGCAGAAGATCTCCTGAAGGTGAAGAAGTTCACAGAGGACTTTGGCCAAGAGGGCTAATGCTGTACCTATGGGACGCCCCATTGTTAGGTGGGAGCAGCCAAGGGCCCATTTTCCTGGCCAGGAGCAGAACAGGCCAAGAGTGGCTGGTGGACTCTGCCATGCAGAAGCTTCGTTCTCCACCTGTCTCCGCTGGGGCATCTCTGGCTGGGGATGGAAGGGAGTCCACTGGGGGTACCAGGGGATAAGAGTAAGCCTGACTCGGCCTGCTGTGTTTTTCTTCCCTTCAAATACTCCATCTTTCTGGTTTTTTTCTTTTATTTCTGATGCTTAGTTTCAAAAATAAAAGCAACCCAACTCCCTTCTGTTCCCAGCCATTTTATCAGCCCTCCCCGCCGTGAGTCCAGTTCTGCTCCCCAAAGAAAGGCCAGGGGTTCTCCCAGAGCCTTCTTTCCTTCTCCAGTGCTGTTGTGCCTCACCTCAAGTTCATTTGGGGAAAAGGGTGTCATTCTGCCAAACTTGTATGATGCTATTTTACTGAGTTCTGGTAAGTTTTGTAAATGTTCAGTTTCTGTCCACTCCAAACCTTATGCTAGTGGTGGCGAACCTAGGGCATGGGTGCCAGAGGTGGCACTCAGAGCCCTCTCTGTGGGCACTCGCGCCGTCGCGAGTCCTAGGCCTTCAGCTGGGTTTTATAAAACCTTTTCGCTTTTAGGCCTCCGCCGTGTGTGCAAAAAAAAAAAAAGTTCAATCAATCAGTCAATTTCAACTTCTCATGGGAAAAAAAAGATCTTGCAAAGTTGGAATTGATTGAACTTTTTAGTCCCACCCAGTCTGCCGTTACCACCGCAGCCACGCCCACCCAATGGGCCACACCCACCCGGCACCCAACGATGCATAAGTGGGTTTTGGGTTGCAGTTTGGGCACTCGGTCTCTAAAAGGTTTGTCATCACTGCCTTATGCTCTATTTTCCTTTCCAGCCTTTGGTGAAGGTCCTCAGCCTTCTTTGCTTTGCTCCTGGGTGCATGATAGATGTTGGGTCGGGGGGGGGGGGGGGGACAAGCTCCGGCTGCAGCCCTGCAGTTCCACCTGCCTACCAGATTACTTTGCAAAGGAGAGAGGAATTGTGGCTTGGCTCCCATTGAACAGGACACAGGCGGGATTCCCCATAAGGCCCGGACAGTCCCAAGGAAGCTTCTCTCTGTACCTCTGGCCAAGTAGAGTTGCCTTCTACAGAGCTGAACAGGCAGAAGCAGAGTGATAGGTGCACACACACCCCCATGCCCAGGGTCAGGCCCATGGTTTTTACTGGGTGAATTTGTGCCGTGGGGAGGCAAGTACCCCACTCCACTGTGGTTAATATAATCTGCCATGTGTTGTTTTAGGCCTGCCTTGTCCTTAAGAGGGCTGAAGGACCGCTTTTCCACAGCCCAGCCCACATGTAGATATGTTTTAAAGTGATGGGTTGTATGGGGAGAGATGGCTTGTGGAAGAATAAAGTGCTGGAAATGAAGGCTTACAACATACTTATTTTTTAACTTGAGTTTACACAGAAATAACTAGTTAACATTCACAGCAAGTTCAAGTCCTTCAAGGCAGCAAAAGCTAGGTTGCTGCTTTTAGCAGGTGGGCACCCCACTAGTGAAGCAGCTACCTCCCTGGCTTAAAAGGATGCACTCATCGGTTGACCTTGGCCCAATGTAAGCAGGTGAAACTCCTGCTCTCCATCTTGTCGATGTAGAGGATCCCCTTTATGTGATCCATCTCGTGCTGAATGATGCGTGCTGCGAAGCCTCTGGCTTGCCACGTGGTCTCCTCTCCAGCCTCGTTTAGTCCTGGGGGGGGGGAGAGAGAAAAAGCCCCACAGCGGGGCCCGCTTTGGGATCCCGGAGGCGAGCAGGGCACCTCGTCCCCGGCGGCCGCCTGTCCTCGCCCCCGCCTCACCTGAGACCTCCACGCCCATGTGCCGGGCGACCACGGCCGAGAAGCCGGGCAGGCTAGCGCAGCCCTCAGTGAAGTAGCTGGGCCGGCTGTCCAGCACCCGCACGGCCGGGTTGACGAAGACACGCAGCGGGAAGGGGACGACCTCCAGGGCGGACAGCGGCGGGCCGCGGAACTCGGCCACGAAGACCTGCAGCGGGACGCCCAGCTGGGGGGCGCTCAGCCCCACGCATCCCTCCCGCCGCATCACCGCCACCAGCCGCGCGATCAGCCGCTGCACCTCTGCGCTGCCCACCCGCTCCGGCTCCACCCGCGCCGCCACGCCGCGCAGCGCCGGATCGCCCACCAGGCAGACGCGCTGGAAGGGCGGCTCGCACGGGCCCAGCAGCCGCCGCCGCAGCCCTCGCCAGCAGCCGCCGAGCTCCCCCCAGGGCCGGTCTGAGAAGGCGAGGCCGCGCGGGCGGCACGAAACCAGGCTGGCGCGGAGGATGCCCCGCAGCCCGTGATTCCAGCTCCGCGCCGCCATCGGCCGGGCAGAAGAGCGCCCCCAGCGGCAGGAGAACTCCCCTCCGCCGAGCGCGCCCATCCGGCCCGGAAGTGCTCCTTGAACGGAGGCTGCGCAGTAGGAAAGGTGCGAGGGGATCGGATCGCGCAAGCGCAGATGGACCCGCACGGGCCGCGCTCAAGCGCCTCCCCCCTCCTCGCGGGGGCAGTGGGAGGGGCGAAGGCGCCTCCCGCGCACAATAAAATACTCCAGGGGAGAAAGGGAAACACCAACTTTATTCTCTCAGTTCTTCCCTTGCATCTGCCCCCCCCACCTTCCCTTCCTGCTTGGCAAAGGAGGCCGCCAGAAAGGGCACCTGTAGCCAAGCGCTGCCCTTGCCTGCCCAGGGAAGAGTGGGGGATGCCCACAGATGCTCCTTCAGAGGATAAGCCCCCAAACCTCCACCAGCTATCCCGTGGCGGGAACCACACTGAGCGGCCGTGTGTCCTCAGAAAGGGGGCCCTTCTCTGCAACTGGAGCAACAAAGATGGCAGGGCTGGGATCTGCTTCCTCCTGCTCTGAGCCAGAGAGTCCCAAGTCCAGGGGAAGTTGCAGGCGCTCTTGGGCCAGCCTCTTCTCAGCCAGAGGGAGAGCAGTCTCTTTCTTGGGGAGGACTGAGCCCAGGAGCTCCTGGATCGCCTCCTCATCTACGCAGGCGAGACCTCCGTACTTATGGACCTGAGCAGCAGGAACACCTAGCAGGGCAGGAAACAAACACAAAAATGGGAAACCAGACACTTCCATCAATCCTAAATCCCAGAGAAGGTTCCTTTCTACATTTTCCGAGTCTGTGATCCCTACCTCCTGGGCACCTATGCACATCATTCCCTGATAGGCCAATCGTCCCAAAGCTTTTTCCAAAAGGTAATTATACATTCTTGGTGTTCAAAGAAAATACAAAGAAAGTCCAGCTGCCTTTTGGAAAAAGCACCTTTTGGACAAGCATGAGTAGGATGATTGAGAAGGGAGCAGTTCTAGCTCCAAAGAGCAATAAAGTGCTCTTCTACCACTTTCTGCAAGAAAGTAAATGTAACTATACCCAGAATCTGTGCAATTTGGGCTAGAGGGAAGAGAAGCTGGAGACAGCGGTTGAGGTATGGCACCAAGTCTTCCAGGAACGCTGTGCAGAAGTGAACAAACAGCTCTTGCTCTTGACTGCTGAATGCTGCTGCCTCCGCCCGATGGAAAGCCAGGATGATCTTTACAACCTGGTGAGAGAAAAGACTCATTAGAAGCCTTTGGTTTATAAATTCAGAGCAACCGGATGAAAACTACCTATTGAAAATTCAGATCATGAATTATCTAACCAGGCAGTGCATGACACTACTAGACAAAATCCACCAGCTGCAAAGAGACTATGAGAGATTCTAAGGAGCTCAGTTTAAAATGGGAAGAATACATTCAAGCTTTTGGAATAGCCATTAAAATAATTATTCTCATCACTGAGAAATACAGAATATTTTTCCAGTCTAAGATAGAGAGCAGTACCTGGCTGAGCACGTCCTCCAACAGAGCTGCCACAACTGAGGTCAGAGCGACTGGGCAGCAGAGACGCAAATCATTGAAGGCCATCAGGATGTTGTTGAGCAAGTGGGCAAGTGGGGGAAAGTCTAGTAGCACCAGAGGGGGCTGCAAGGTGCCTGGCTGGGCAGAAGGCATTGGCACAGAGATGGCACTGCCCAGGAGAGCCGGCATAGAGATCAATGTGTAGGAGTTCATCTCTTCTTGGAACTGGTCTGTGACCTCCTGCATAGCTTTCTTGAAGGTAAGGAGCACCACACGCTGAAAAATGGGAACAAGCTGGCCCCGGAAGTCCGCCCCTATCCGACTGAAGGACAGGCCAAAGTACATGCACTGGCCCAGCAAAGAGTCAAGGCGATTGCCCACACCACGCTGTAAGTCTCGCTCAAGAACCAGCAAAAACTGGGACACTTTCTGCAGCACCCACCCGTGGAAGATGGCACTCTCATTGAAGGTGTCCTTCCCCAGGGGCAGCACCAGCGGCTCTTCATCTGCAAATATGGCACGATACTGCGTGACAATGTCAAAGAGATGCACGCGGCAGGCCTCTATCGTTTTTGTGATGTGCACATAGGGGTCATCATCAGGAACAGCCGCAAGGATGGAGCGCAGCCAGAAGTCTCTTGCTTGCAGGAATGTGATGCGCAGTTCAGCCTCTGTGAACACATCCATGCAGCGCAGGTAGCCAATGACACGCAAACAAGCGGGTAGCTGGATGTTGGTGCGTAACTGCTGGATCAGTTGAGTAAGCATGAGCTGTGTGGACTGACGCACCTCAGCCACTATGCCCTGGGAAGGAAAGAGAAGCCGTTCTTACTGGGGCAGGTGCTCTGAAAATAGATTCACAAAACCATGCAAGAGGCATACCCCAATTCTAATTCACAACGCCACATGGCCCTTTGGACTCACTGTTGTAATATTGCCATAGATGTGCTCTGGCAGCATTAATGCCAGCCAGCATGAAATGTCTATGCTGAGACGTGGTTGCTTACGGTATATTTGAGCAACTCATGTAACAAAAGGTACTTGGTCCTAAATCATCCCAAAATGCTTAGTATAAAAGCAACCAGCATTTTACAGATCGAAAGAAAAGCATAAAAGCCCCAACACTTTTTACCACAGAGGGAGCACAAATGCTTCGCCTTCTCCCTCCTCTAAGCTTGACTCCTGCTTCAAGACTATGGCCATGTCCTCTCCTGCCTTCACCCCAAGCCCCTCAGGTCAAGGTCACAGCAAGCAGAGCCTGGAAGGTCAAAGAGGTTCACCCACGGGCCATCCCCAGTGGTGCCTGCACCTGGATTACGGGGACGCCGGCGTGCTTCTTCTCCAGGCGGCGGACGTAGGAGACGAGCTCCAGCGCCTCCTCGTAGTAGCTGTTGCGGACACAGGTGTCCATCAACTGCGGGATCTCCAGCACCTCCAGGATCTCCGTGTGACGGTTCAGCGTCACGTTGTTCATCCGGCGGCTCTGCGCGATCTGCTCGGCGTGGCGCATGAAGCCCCTACGGGAGAAGGCGGCGAGTCAGCGGGCGGGCCTGGTCGGCACCCGCCTCGCCTCCCTCCGGCCGGGACTTGGCGGC
The DNA here is from genome assembly GCF_001527695.2 of Protobothrops mucrosquamatus. Lineage (NCBI taxonomy): Eukaryota > Metazoa > Chordata > Lepidosauria > Squamata > Viperidae > Protobothrops > Protobothrops mucrosquamatus. The sequence continues at coordinate 1,095,415 of NW_015386423.1, forward strand.
TCACCGGCAGGCCTCGGCGAAGGGGGGCAGGCGGTCCAGCAGGCGGCCCAGGCCTTGCTCGATGCCGCCGAAGCCGCGGCGGGTCTCAGCGGTGCACTCGGCCGAGCGGATGAAGGTCTTGTAGTGCGCGAAGGCCAAGGCCCGCGTCTGCGCCCCCAGCTGCGCCCGCTCCTCCGCCAGCCGCCCGGGCTCCCGCCGCAGCGCCTCCAGGCCCAGCCCCGACAGCCCCGCTAGGTAGGTCGGCAGCTCCGCGTCTCCCGCCGGCACCCCTGAGGGCGACGCGCGAAACAGCCAGGCCAGCAGGCTCGCCTCCTCCACGTCCGCTCCGCTGCCCGGTGCCGCCGCCTCCGAGCCTGCCATCGCAGAATCTACGTGGACCAGGAAGTGATCGCTATGGCAACCGGGGCGCTGGGGCCCGTTCGATAGCACTTCCGGCTTCCGTTCTGACGGCTCTATTCCGAAGGTCTCGCACTCTATAGTCCATGAAAGATGTTCCTGCGGTGGGGCAGCTTCCGGGCCTGGGAGCAGCTTCCGGGCCCGGCCAGGCTTGGGCGTCATCACGCGGCGGCGCTGCCTCTGGCGCTTCGGTCGGAGGGGCGATGCGGCCGCTGACGGACGAGGAGACCCGCGTCCTCTTCGAGAAGCTCGCCCGATAGTGCGTGCCGGTGCCGCGCGGGCCTCGCGTAGCTTGGGGAACTCGGAGCCGCACGACGGGCGCCTGGGCTGGGCTGGGCTGGGCTGGAAGGAGGCCGGGCGGGGAGGGCTTGGCCGAGGCTCTGCGGGGCTGCCCGGCTGACTCTGTCTGTTCCCTTTGCAGCGTCGGCGAGAACATCCAGCTGCTAGTGGACCGGCCGGACGGCACCTACTGCTTCCGCCTGCACAAGGACCGCGTCTACTACGTCAGGTCGGCGGGGCCCGCTGGTGGCCAGAGCCGCGAGGCAAAGGAGGGGAGGGGGCGGCCTTTGAGCGGGGGTGCTCTCCCTTGTGTGTAACCTGGATTGGAAGGGAAGTTTTTGTACGTTTTGTGACTTTTACACAGGGTGATGATTTCAGTGGTTCCTCCAAGGTAGAAAGGTTGAGGAGAGCTGGTCAAGAGGGAAGCCGATGTCCTCCCCATCTCGCCCACTCCAGCTTTAAAGAGGGACCAAACCAATGGCTGACCCTCCACTTGCCCCAGAGTTTTTGAGATTGGCCCACTGAAACCTGTTCCTAAACTCCACTTTGACTGTACTCCACTTTGTTTTTCAGCGAGAGACTTCTGAAACTAGCTACAAACATTCCACGGGACAGTCTGGTGTCCCTGGGCACCTGCTTTGGAAAATTCACCAAGACCCAGAAATTCCGGCTCCATATCACTGCCCTGGATTACCTCGCCCCTTATGCCAAGGTAAAGAGCCAATGCCAATTTTATTTCAGAAGCATTTTCTTTCTGTTCACAAGCATGAGGCTTGAAAGATGTGAGAGAAGATGTTTGTCATGCTCCAAAATGAAGAATGAGAGAGGGCCAGAATGTCAACTGGCTTGCCTTGGAACAGTGAGAAACATTTTGACTGCAAGCAGTCAGTCAAAGACCAGCAAGGCCTGGAAATTATTATTATTAATAATAATAATAATAATAATAATAATAATAATAATAATAATAATAATAATAATAATAATAATAAAGAAGTTGGAAGGGACCTTGGAGGTCATCAAGTCCAACCCCCTGCTCAGGCAGGAAACCCTATACCATTTCAGACAAATGGCTGTCTAGTCTCTTCTTAAAAACTTCCAGTGTTGGAGCATTCACAACTTCTGGAGGCAGGTTGTTCCACTGGTTAATTGTTCTGTCAGGAAGTTTCTTCCCCCCCCCTTTCCTTCCCTTTTCCCTCCCTTATTTTTCTATTTTCTTTTGTATTTTTGTATTCGATATTATAAACTAATAAAAAAAGATACATATTTTTTTTTCTAAATCAACATCTAATTTTAACTGCATGGCCAAGCAACCAGTTTGCTTATTTTTATCAATGAAAACTTTTTATTAGTTTTTCAACTAACCCCCCCCCAAAGTCTTAATACAAATATGGTATACGTTAATAAAAAATCATATTAAATACAGACATAAAAATTTCAGAGCAGCTCGGCAGCCCCCCCCCCTGCATCCACCCTCTCTTTCACCCTTCCTACTTACTTCCCTCCTCCCCTCCTATCCTCCTACCTACACCTCTCTCCTCTCTTTCAACCACCCCACACATCCCACCTCCTTCCTTTCCTCATCCTTCGGATGCAGTTCGGGGGTACTGGCCGAGCACCTCCTTTTCATAAAACTTTACATTATTTCTCTACAACATTTTAGTACACCAACTTTTACATATCTCTACCCTCCTTCCCCCCCCCCGGACTTTCCAGAACTGAATACAGGGTTAAGCACATATCATCCCAAGTCTAATTAAAACTACCCAACCATAATACAGTCAAATATAAACATATTTTAACTCTAAAAACAAATAAACACATATCAACTTAACATAACCATAAAATATATACAATAACTATATAATGAATAATAATATAATTACATAAATTATAAATAAAATAATATAAAATCTACTCAAAGACTATATAATATTTATTCATCTCATACTTTCTCTGAATATAATCTATCCATTTTCTCCAAACCAAAATAATTTTTTCTTGAGATTGATCTTTCAAATATGCGGAAATCTTAGCCATTTCTGCAAAATACGACACCTTCATTCTCCAATCATCCATAGTAGGTAATGCATTCTTCTTCCAGTTTTGAGCAACCAATAACCTTGCTGCCGTTATACAATANAACATCAAAATCACTTCTTTAGAATTTAAATCTTCCATAATACCCAAAAGAAATAATTGCGGTGTAAATTTTATCTTTCTCTTAAAAATCTGTTGGATATTCCACCAAATCTTAATCCAAAAAGCTTTTACATCCCTACAAGTCTACCAAATGTGATAATAAGTTGCATCTAAGTTACCACATCTCCAACATTTGGGCTGTAAGTTAGGATACATACAAGATAATTTTTGGGGATCCAAATGCCACCTATAAAACATTTTATAAAAGTTTTCCCTTAAGTTCTGCGCTTGAGTAAACTTCACATTTCTTACCCAAATTATTTCCCATGTATCCAGCAGAATAGGTTCCTGAATATTTTGAGCCCATTTGATCATACAATCTTTAACTAATTCTGTTTCCAAATCCAGTTCTAGTAGAACACTATAAATTCTCCTAATATGAGCTCTACTTTGATCTTTAATCTGCTTTATCAAATTCACATCCTCCAAAGTTAAACCAAGCTTTTGATCTATATACCACCTATCTACCAATTGACAATATGGGAACCAGAAGTGGAGAATATTATCTCGTTTCAAATCTTCCAAAGACTTCAATTGCCAATCCTGTCCCTTCAAGATAAGTAATTCCTTGTAAGAAATCCCCTCCAATATAACACCCCTCGTAACCCCTTGTATTGCATGTCCTGGAATTGCCCAAATTGGAATTTTACAATTTAATTTATAATAATGCTTCTTCCAAACTTGCAATAATGCACTCCTTAAAATATGAGCTTTAAAAACTTGATCAACTTTCTTGTCAAGAAACAAATAAGCATGCCATCCATAAAATAAGTCCCATCCTTCAAGAATCAATATATCTCTATTAGTTAAATTAATCCAATCACTAATCCAAGTTAAGCCACCGCATCATAATATAATTTTAAGTTCGGGGCTTTAAGTCCCCCTCTTTCGCGTGCATCTTGCATAATTTTAAATTTAACCCTCGGCTTTTTGCCCTCCCATATAAACCTATTGATATCTCTCTGCCATACCTCCAAATTAGAGTCTTTTTTTAAAATAGGTATCATTTGAAACAAAAAAAGAAATTTTGGGAGAATATTCATTTTAACCACTGAAATTCTCCCTAGCAATGATAACTGTAACTTTTTCCATTCATTTAAATCCTTTTGACTTTTTATCCATAACTTATCATAATTATTTTTGTATAACTTAACGTTAGAGGCACTAATATAAACTCCCAAGTATTTCACCTTTTTCACTATTTCAAAACCAGTTGAATTAACTAACTTCTTATCTTTCTTCAACATATTTTTAGCTGGTATTTTAGTCTTATTATTATTTACTTTAAATCCAGAAACTTTCCCATACTGAATCAAAATCTGCATCAACTCACTTATTGATTCAATCGGTTGAGATAAGGTAAAAACCAAGTCGTCAGCAAAAGCTCTCAACCTATAATCCTTGTTTAATTTTATTCCTTTTATAACCGATGAGTCACGAATTTTAATCAATAAAATCTCCATTGTCAAAACAAATAATAATGGTGATAGTGGACATCCTTGCCTTGTACCTTTCTCAATTTTAAATATATCTGTCAGTCCCCCATTTACCACAATTTGCGCTGATTGTTGTTGATAAATAGCTTTCAAAGCAAGCAAAAATCTATCTCCAAAGTTCATTCTCTCCACAACTCGCAATAAAAATTGCCAGTCCAATTTGTCAAAAGCCTTTTCAGCATCCAAAAAGATAAAAACCGC
>NW_015386423.1:1100448-1134248 GCF_001527695.2 Protobothrops mucrosquamatus
TCTTATAATCTGTATTCAATAAAGATATTGGTCTATAATTTTTAGGCTGAGTCAAGTCCTGATCCTCCTTAGGTATAAGTGATATAAATGCACGTCTCCACGATGGAGGCACCTCTGCTCCGGACAGAATACCATTAAAAAGATGTCTCAAAGGTTCTATCATTTCTTCAGATAACATTTTATAATATATTGCTGTTAATCCATCTGTACCAGGAGCCTTTCCAACCTTTAATTGTTTAATTGCCTCTGTAATCTCATCAGAAACAATCGGCCAGTTCATCACTCCTTGTTGCTCATCTCAAAGTCTAGGAAAATGTGCTTCTTGTAAATATCTATCTATTTCAGAAGATGAGATATTTTCAGAGACATAAATTTGAAAAATAATCCAAAAAGGCCTTCTTAATCAAATCTTGTTGGAAGACTTCTTTCCCTTTGAAATTTATTTTCTCTATAGTTCTAGATTTTTGCTTCTTGCGTAATTGGTAAGCCAACCATCTACCAGGTTTGTTAGCATTGCAAAATGTATTGTGTTTCATATACCTCAAATTAATTGCAATCTGATCTGCCATTAACATATTAAATTGTTCCTTCAACATAGTAATAGAAACCTTTAAATTATTATCCATTGGATTTAAAATGAGAGCCTTTTCTTTTATTTTAATCTCCTCCTCCAAGTCTCTACGTTTTTGTATCTGCTTTCACCTGTGTGCAGTATTCATTGAAATCAGGGCACCTCTCATATAAGCCTTACTAGCATCCCATACCATTGGCATAGAAGTGCCCTTATTCATGTTCAGCAAAAAAAAATCTCTTAAGTGATCTTTAAGTTTCTGCAAGTTGCTCTCGTGTCTGAATAAGTTCTCATTTAATCTCCATGTCCTTCTACTTCCTTCTTCAGAAAAAAGTTCCATCCACACACAAAGTCCTAGGAAAAATCTTCACTTTCTTAACCCTAGAAAATAAATCATTAGTTATTAAGAAAAAGTCAGTTCTAGAATAAGAATGATGTCTGTCCGAAAAAAAAGTGAAGTCTCTTTCTCCAATATTCCGATCTCGCCATATATCTCTTAACTCCAAATCCTCCTGCAATGCAAAAAAAGTTTTAGGTAATTTAGCTTGAGTCAAAACTTTAGAAGAAGTCTTTTTATCTTTCGTTGAATCTATAATGCCATTCCAGTCTCCCATCATAATAACTGATTTATAATCCAATTGAATTATTTTCTGATGCAAAAGTCTATAAAATTGTTTTTGCTGCTGTTGCTGATTTGGTGCATATAAGCCAACAATAAGACATTTCTTTCCATTAAATAACAATTCAATAAATACAAATCTTCCTTCTGAGTCAAAGTCTATTAGTTTTGGCAATAATTCTTTCCTAACATACAAAACTACACCTGCTTTTTTCTTTGGAGCTGGAGCAATAAAATGAAGTCCCAATCGAGAGTTAATCAAATGCTTTTGATCCTTCAAAGTAATGTGGGTTTCTTGCAAACATATAATGTCATTTTTATGTTGTTTCAAATAATAAAATATTTTCTTTTTTGTGGCGAATTCAAACTATTTACATTCCAAGTCATCAACTTAACTATCCTTTGGCTTGTGGAGCCTCTGGAGCAGTGGTTCTCAACCTGTGGGTCGGGACCCCATTTGGGGTCGATCGACCATTTCACGGGGGTTGCCAAGCAAGGCTGTCCGCCATTTTTTTTGTCCGCCATTTTTTTCCCCTTTTCCGGCGGGTGCCTTACCTCCCTTGGGCTGGGCCAGCTGGTGGTCGGCCTGCTCCGTCTCTGCCGCTTGCCAGCTACGCCTCGGCCGGCACAGGGGGCGGAACCACGCATGCGCGGCTCTCCTGGGCAGGGAAAGTCCTCGACTTACGACCGGTTGGGTAGTCCTCGACTTACGACCAGTTTAGTCCTCGACTTACGACCGGTTGGGGTCGCGGCATTAAAAAGGTTGAGAACCACTGCTCTGGAGCATTCCTTGCAGATCTGTCATCACAGATCTCTTCGGTCTAGCCCAGGGGTAGGCAACCTCAGCTCTTTTATGACTCATGGAATTCTGGGAGTTGAAGTCCATGAGTCATAAAAGAGCCGAGGTTGCCTACCCCAGGTCTAGCCCCTCCCACAGGCTCTGAAGCAGGCGAATACGTTATGGATACAGTTTCTTTTTGTTGCTCTTTCTCCTTACGTTTATAAGCTGCACGAGTCATTCTTTGCTCTTTTGAATCTTGTTTCACTTCAAACACTTGTTGATTCTGAGAATCTCCTACACCTGGTGACATAGCCCCAGGCAGTTCAACAACTAATTGTTCAGTCAAATCTTCCGTTCCTTTAAATCACGGTGAAGATGGTGAGTCAGCTTTCAGGACCGATAAGTAAAAGTCTTTAGCTTTTTGAATCGTATTCAATCTGTAACGTATCCCCGCATAATTCAACACAATTCCAGCAGGTATATCCCACCTAAAAGGAATTTGCCGCTTCTTTAACTCCTGAGTCAAGAAAGCAAAATCCTTCCTTTTTCTTAAAATTTTAGGAGGTATTTCTTTTAAAAGTATAACATCGTGAGCAGCAATCTGAAATCTCTACTGGTAGAAAGCCTGTGTAATTTCATTGCGACGTGTTCTTCTAGAAAAGTAAACAACAACATCTCTTGGCAATATTCTCTGATGTGCAATCCAGGAATTAACCCTATAAACTTTTTCAGTTTCTCCCAAAATTATATTAGGATTGCACTCCAAAACTAAAGCCAAAGCTGCTATTTCCTCTCTCAAGTTCTCCTATGAGTCTTCCTTCAGCCCCCTGATTCTCAGGGCAAACTCCATGTCTCTGTATTGTGACATTACAATATCATTCTGAGCAATTTCTTCTACTTATCAAATCTATTCTCCATTCCTTCTACTTTCTCCGCTAGTTCATCCACCCGTCCCTCTATACGATCTACGTGAGCCGCAAAACCTTGAAAAATGTGCGATATGTTCTCACAAAGTTCCTCATTTTTCTTATTAAAAAGCTGCTCCGTTTCCATTCTAACCTGTTTTACTGTCTGCAACGAAGCCTGCGCCAAAGCATCCTGTAGTTCTTTGAGGGTAATAGACGGGGGAGGCGAAGGTGGTGGAGATTTAGGTTTCTGTTGTGGAGTTTGCACAACTGGAGAAGAAATAGCTGTTTTAGGCAATGCAGAAGCTCCAGTATGTTTAGAAGCCATTCTACAAACTTCTTCTGAGTATAATTATATAAAATCCAGAACACAAAACAGCAGATATCCTTTAAACTGAAAGTTCCAATAAGGTCTTTATGATATATCCATTCCACAACTGGAAGAAGAGTGAAAGTTTTTCTTATCAGCGTCTTGTACAAAGAAACGGCACATCCGCAGCCATTTTCTTCTCACTTTAATTTTATAGCAAACAGGGAAGATGCCGATATATTCTCTGAGTTAAAGTCTTAATTCAACTAAAATCCAGTTCTGGTCAGTTCCGTCTGTTTATGAGTTTACTCACAATCTGAAATCTCTATAGTTGACAGAAGTGGAGGCAACGTCTGGTTCCGCTCCAAGGAACGAAAGCATCCCGAGCCGCGGAGACAACTCTGGACTCCGGGGGAGTTCTCACCTTCATTCCCCCAAAAACACTCTTGGGGGAACTAGGGAACTCTACCCCTATCCAGAAAAGACTCGCTTTCTCCCCTTCTCCCGGGGTGAAAGCTCCGAGCCGCCAAACAGCTGATGGGCGCTGTTTGAGCGGACTTTGATGCAGACCCGGGCGGGAGGCTAAAAGAAAGCCTCCATGGGCGTGGCCCGTCGCCACCGGAAGTCGCAACCAGTTTGCTTATTATCATCGTCTTCATTATTTTGACTGCAATTGCAACAAGCAAAGAAGTCAAGCTCTTAAGGATAATGCTTTTACTATAATGAGGGACTGTTGCTAGCATCTTTTGAGAAATGCAATCAAATGGATTGTATTTCTTGAATAAAATGAACAAACTTGATCGTGCTTTTAAGAGTTCAAACGGTGCTAACGCCGGTCTTAATTTGGAGAAATAAGTGATGCCAAAGCTGCTGCTTGTGGTTTTCTGGGTGGTTTTTTGGTTTTTTTTTTTAGCTGAGTTGGTCTCTTTTATGTGTGAATTAAAATGGAAATAATAATAATAATAATAATAATAATAATAATAATAATAATAATAATAATAATAATAATAATAATAATAATAATAATAATAAAAATAAAAAGTTGGAAGGGACCTTGGAGGTCATCGAGTCCAACCCCCTGCTCAGGCAGGAAACTTTACACCACTTCGGACAGATGGCTGTCCAGTCTCTTCTTAAAAACTTTCAGTGTTGGAGCATTCACCGCTTCTGGAGGCAGGTTGTTCCACTGGTTAATTGTTCTAACTGTCAGGAAGTTTCTCCTTAGTTCTAGGTTGCTTCTCTCCTTGATCAGTTTCCATCCGTTGCTTCTTGTCCTGTCCTCAGGCGCTTTGGAGAATAGCTTGACTCCCTCTTCTTTGTGGCAGCCCCTGAGATATTGGAACACTGCTATCATGTCCCCCCTCGTCCTTCTCTTCGTTAAACTAGACATACCCAATTCCAGAAACCGTTCCTCATATGTTTTAGCCTCCAGTCCCCTNATCATCTTTGTTGCTCTTCTCTGTACTCTTTCTAGAGTCTCAGCATCTTTTTTACATCGTGGTGACCAAAACTGGATGCAGTATTCCAAGTGTGGCCTTACCAAGGCATTGTAAAGTGGTATTAATACTTCATGTGATCTTGATTCTATCCCTCTGTTAATGCAGCCCAGCACTGAGTTGGCTTTTTTGGCAGCTGTAGCACACTGCTGGCTCATATTTAAGTGATTGTCCACTGGGACTTTGAGATCCCTCTCACAGTTACTACTATTGAGCAAGGTACCCCCTATACTATACCTGTACATTTGGTTTTTCTTGCCTAAATGTAGAACCTTACTTTTTTCAGCAATACTGTTTAATTCAGTGCAGGAGGTTTAAGAGTTCATTTTATCATGCAAGGAACCACTTCTTGAGGCTTTAGAGTTCAGTGGGTTATTCTGTTTCTCTCCTACAGTACAAAGTCTGGGTGAAGCCTGGGGCAGAACAGTCTTTCCTATATGGGAACCACCTCTTGAAGTCCGGTCTGGGGCGTATCACTGAGAGCACTGCTCAGTACCAAGGAGTGGTGGTGTATTCTATGGCTGATGTCCCTCTGGTGAGTTGTGGCAGATGTTTGGATTTGGGTGGGTCTTGATACCGAGAAGAGTTGTATTATTCACTTTACCCTCTTTGTTTCCTGCAGGGATTTGGGGTGGCAGCCAAAACCACCCAGGAGTGTCGAAAAGTGGATCCCATGGCAATTGTAGTATTTCACCAAGCAGACATAGGCGAGTACATACGGCATGAGGAGACACTGACTTAATAAACAGGGCTGAATTCCTCCTAGCACTCTGTCAGCTGGAAACCTTAAAAACTGTGTTGTGCTTTGGATTACTTAATGCCCCTTTTTATGCAATCTGAAAGGACTGCTGATTGATGAAATATGAATGTTTCCCAGTCAGAAACGGGTAACATGTGACCAGTATCTGTGCCTGCTAGTTAAACAACTTGTAAAACTTTGGGATGAAGCTATAACTCAGAGGTCCCCAACCTTTTGGGCACCAGGGACCAGTTCTGTGGAGAGAGGTTTTCCCGTGGACCGGACTGGGCGTGGTTTTGTGTGCTGCCTGTACCCCATGGATGGGGTTTTCCTTGTTTGTGCGGAACAGTTGCTGGCATGCTGCGGCCCGATACTGGTCCACGGACTGGGGGTTGGGGACCCCTGCTATAACTCTTAGCCAAATTATCTGATATTATTCACATTGTTTTACTCATGTTGAGCTCTAGGAGCTGATAAAGATGCCATTTCTGTTATTTTTAGCACAGTAAATGCACTTGTTTCCTTTTACTTTTTTAGCTGGGCAGTTGCATCTCAAGGCAGAAAAAATTGAAGGGGACAATTCTGGTTGCATACACTCATAAAAGATGTCCCTGTTCTATTTGGATAATCAGCGGTCTCAACTCTTGTTACAGCATAGTGCACAGGTCGGCAACCTGCGGCTCTGGAGCCGCATGCGGCTCTTTGAGCCTTCTCCTGCAGCTCCCAGCCTCCTCTGCCTTGCGTTTCCCTTCCCCCCTCCCCCCCCATCTCTCTCTCTCTCTCTCTCTCTCACACACACACACACACACACACACACACACACACACACACACACTGGGGGAAGAAGACTGGCAGACCAAGGGCAGAAAGAGGGAGAGAGAGACCCTTTTGACATCTAAAATGAAGATAACACTGCATATATCCTTTATGAGATATATATGAGATACACACACACACACACACACACACACACACACACACACCTACCTATAATAAAGGTAAAAAAGGATATATGCAGTGTTATCTTCATTTTAGATATCAAAAGGGTTTTGCGGCTCCCAGTGTTTTGTTTTCGGTGGGAAACGGGTCCAAGTGGCTCTCTGAGTGTTTTGGGTTGCCTACCCCTGGCATAATGTATTTTAAAAATTCAGTTAATATTTATATTCACATATGCTGATGTTGCTCCTAGTCAATCAGTTCACTTAAAGAGAATTCTTTGGATTTATTATCCTATTAGCAAATTCCAGCCTTGAGAAGGGTACAACTCACTCCATGACTTTGTAGCCAGAGGTGGGGCCCTCCTGCTTTGGGGCTTGGCGTCGCATCCTGCTGAAGTTTCAGCATCTGGGCTTCTGGCTCGGCTGCATAGCAAAGAGGCGCTTGAGGAAACGGAGCTGAAGGATGCCAGAGAGCACAATGGCAACACTCTGAGCTGCCGACCACCACTTCACATAGGTGTAGTTGGACTGGAGAAGGTTGAAGTCTGTCCTTGACCTCATCCGAGCAAAGTTGTAGTAGCGCCACATGTGGAAGATATTGGTCAGCAGCTTGGTGGTGCTCTTCTATTTTGGATTTTAAAAAAAATCAGATTCAGCTCCTGGCGTTTAGAGGAAAAGAACACCTCCCCTTTCTAATTAGCTAATAAAGGCTGTTAGGTAACAGCCTAACAGCTACTTTCATTTCAGGCCTTTAAACTAGATACCTCAATTGCTTCCAGGGTGCCATTGAGTTCTGTCCTCTTGAGCTCAGCAGTTTCTAGATCAAAGCCTTCATAGAAGACCCCGAAGTTGAGATACACTTGCACAGTTCCAAAATGGTTGTATCGATTACTCAGGCACAGCTGGTAGAAGCCTGTAAACAGAAGGGAGAATTACACCAAGTCTCAAGGACATTTCCTGTGATGCTGCCCTCCTCAGCTGCACTGGGTAGGTGATGTACATACAGTAAATGGACTGCTCACAAGGACAGGAGAAGGAAAGCTGTATCCATGGTTAAATCTGCTTTTCCTTTGAAACACAATGCTGTCAACCTTTCCTAGCAATTTCCTAGTCGTTTTCTATCTCGAAAGCACAAAAATACTGAAACGGGAATTCAATGCAGGGGTGAGATTGGAATTGGATTTGGTGTTCAGCTCTCCTTAGAATTAAAAAAAGGTTATATAAAGTAGGATTTCTGCATTAAAAAAGCTATAAGGTGGATCCAAATGAGGCTCAAATAGTATGTTTGGGCCATCAAGTGGAGGATATTTTCATGGAAGAATCTGCAACAGTGGCAGATGCAATTCCACCAGCCTCTGCTTGCTGGCATTCTGGCAATTGAGGCTTTCACGTACTTGGGGGAGGGGGGGTAGATGAATTGGACTCCCTAAACTATGACTAACAAGCCCAAGTGTTGTCTTCGTGCAAGGTGTCATGCTGAAACAAGGACGGTGGCTGGTCTATGCCACGTGGCAGCACAGAAAAGGGAGTCATTGAAGCAGCCTTCTGGATGGGGCTTTGGGGCAGAGCCAATGATGGGGCACCTGTCTCCCGAGTCGGGAAGTTGATCTGTCCCTGCACATCCTGGGAGGTGCCGAGGTGGAAGCCACTGGGGTCATTCACAGTTGCTAGGATGTGTCTATCATGGCCAAGGCCTGAAGTCCTCTGCACCTGGAAGCAAGAGCGACCAAGTCAAATCGGGAAGGATCAATGGGGCCAATGACTCTGCTGCTTCCTGGGCCCAAGTGCCTTGAAAGTGGCTGAGTTGGTTCTTAAATCACAGGTTCCCCCTGCAGGTGCCTCTTGCCTGCAAAAAGGGCTTCAGTGGTCTGCCCTGGGGCGCAGGAGCTACTTGTATGGCAGGGGGAGAGCACTCCCCCCTTTCTAAGCAGCATAGAAACTCAGGGGTGCTGATAACAGGTTGAGGGACTCTTCGTGTGGGCAAAGTTTGGGCTGGGCTGGGCGGTGGGGGAATCCTCCCCTCCCACAAGAGGCAGGGTGGAGATCCAAGAGTTCTGAAGCTCCGTCTCCCTGGCTTCTGCTTGGGCAGATCTGCTCCAGCTGCTTCCAAGCATATCTTGGCAGGCATCTCTGCAGGATTCCCCTCTCCCCCCTTTGCCTGGTGGAGTCAGGTGTACAAGGGACCCTCCCTTCCCAGGGTGGCTAGGTCTCTGGGATCCACTGAGGGAAGTGAGATGCTGGGCAGAATCCTGCTGGAATAATTCTGAGCAGAACAGCTATGGGCAGCTTTTCTGCTACTCACAATGGGGGCTGCCAGAAAGAACTATTCCTGCCTCAACCGAGCAGCTAGACACGACAATTGGGGGGGGACTTCCCCCTTTGCCTCCCTCCCCACGGTACCCACCTCATAGCTGAAGTAGAAGGAGCCATTTTGGTGTGCAAATTGCCAGAGGCATTCAATGCCACCTGCAGAGATGACAATGGCAAAATCATACCGGTCCCTCATGGGGGGGGAGAGGCTGCTTGTGGGACCCCCTGGCTGCTTCCTCTCTTGGCAGTGGACGAGTTGCAGCCCCTGAAGCAAACCCAGGAACCCCACCATCTGGAACCAGGCAAGCATGTTGGCAAACGGATGCCAGCTGGCTGTGGGCTCTGTGGAGGAACTGCAACCTCGCAGCTGGCTGAGCTAATCATTAACTTTGCTGCCCTGCACCTGCTGGTTCAGGCGGAGCAACCTGGGGAGGGGAGGGGCTAGAGGGACCCCTTGGGAAGTTGTGCCACGGCCAGAGTGAAAAGGCCTCCCTTCACAGGGTACTGCGCCCAGATTGCCTGGGGACCTTCAGCTCCAGCAGCTCCTGGGTCAAGTTGCTTGCTCCCCCTTTTGCTCCACAAAGGCAAGGGGGTGAGCTTGCAGCCTGTCAAGCACCTCAGGATGTGGGACAGCAGGTTGGGGAAGGGCTGTTAATTTGGCTCTCAGCTGAAGGGTAGCAGGTGGGGGCTTCAAGATTGCTAATTGATTTCAAAGGATGGCTCAGAAGCAGAAATGACCAAGGTGTGGTGCTTCTCTATACAGCCCATTTTTAACAGCTTCTCTATGCCTTTTCTTTCCTCCCTTGGAAAAATGGGTGTACACATGTAAACTTGCATGCTTGCACCCCTGGCCTAAAGGACATGTCACTTCCCCAACAGCAATGTTTCCAAGGAATTGGCCAGATCATGAGGAAGAAAATATGGCTGACTTTATATATGGATTAAACGCAAGAGAATAAACACCTTTTTACTAGTGGATGATACTCTGCCTGCAACCAGATAAAAGCCAGCCAGCAAGAGGGGAGCTGCCCCATGCTATTCCAGGGACTTCCCCCATCTGGGTCCTCGGGCACCTTGTGGGAATGTGAAGAACATTAACCAGGGCTGAGCCTGGCCTCTCAGAGCACACAAGCAACTTTTGCTGGAAAACCCAGTTTTATATGGCTGCCATATTTCATAGATATTGGCATATTCTATATGTTTTGACTTTTATTATCTTGCTTTGATTATGTTGGTATGCAGTTCTTTTTTGATGCTTAGTTTGCTGTTGATTGATGTTCCGATTGTTATAAAACAAGCTGCCTGGACTGCAAATTATTCAATACATTTTATTACCTATTATAAGGACCTATTGTAAGGACCCACCCCACTTTGCATCTTAAGACAGAACTCTTGGAATAGTTCTTCCAACAGGCATCTTTATTAAGAGAAGATGGTTGCAGGAGTTCTAGACAGGATCTGAGAGGTCAACCCCTACCATTCAAGGTTTTAAGTGTTCCCAAGCAACTCCCACCCCACCGTCCTTCCAGCGACAATTCCAGGCGTTACATTTCCACCCCTTTTTCTCTGACTGGTAGAAGGGAGACTTCAGAGAGTATTAGATGAAAGCTGATGGGCCATATTGTTATGGTCAGTCCTCTTGGTGAGATTCACATTCAGTCCCTTTGAAGTTTTAATGAAGGAAGTGAGAGCCATAAAACCCCTTTGCTCATCCCCCTTCCCCTTCGTAGTATGACAAAATCCAGAGAGGGCAGAAATGGGGTTTTCCATAGACGATAACTAGAGATGAAATATAATTGGATTCTGACACCTATTTTACATAATATATTTAAGGCAGGGCGACAGCTAACACAATAAATTCAAGGCACAATCTTTCCTCAAATTCAGTTTAATCCCAGTTTCTTCATTGTTCGCCAGCGGTCCTTGATCATCACAGATGTACGATCCTTAAAAGGATAAGTTTGAGAAATAGCTTTCCAGTTCCCCTCCCCAAACTTCTCTACACCTTCCTTGATCCATGCAGACTCTTCTAAAGACCACTACAAAAGAAACAATGGAAACCCTCATGAATAAGCAGGAACAGCTAAAATTAATAAAAGTGCAGAAAATGGAAAAAAAAACATTCCCCAGGCACTCTATGTCCCCATAATAGTTTTAATTTATATTGGCTGAAACAAAACTTTAGTCTACGCTGAGAAGATACAAACTTTGCCAACTCTGAGGGAGGCTGAAAAAGCTTGAAACAGCAGCAGCCACAGCAGAGCAGTCCCTGAGCAGCAATTTCCCACATTCCTGCCCTATCAGTGGCAATAATTATCTAGATTGTCTAAATTATTTTTAGAGAAGAGAAATGGGCAATGATCAATTTGTTTTGTTTCAGAAAGTTCTCTGCTTGGGTTAGGTTACATTACCTTCTTCTTAGCCCCAGAAGTGTTGGTGCCAACTGACCACTCTAATTCTGAAAGGAAAAAAGGAAAAGAAAACAACTCGCAGAGGTTGGCAGGCACAAATTTTGCCTGGGAATTTTTTCTGACATACACAGCCAGAGTGCTTCTACCTTCCTGCCTCAAATGGTTTTTGCCAGGACAACACAACATTGCACCAGAAACGCAAGCGGAGAGGATAAACATTCCCTTCAGGCTTACTGGCAGAGTTTAGGGCAAATACATGAATAATGCACTCACGCTGGTCCATGAAGATCTCGTCCTCATCACTCCAGGATTCCTTCTCTTCCTGAAGAACGGAAAGAGCCACTTGTTTGGCCCTCCTAAAGCAGAAAAGAAAGCCCGATTACAGGTGAGCCCCTCCTGGCTCTGACAGCATCAGACACTTTCAGCCACAGAGGCACACATCGGCAAGCATCCAGGGGACGTTGTTCTTACCCCAAATCGCAATAGGAATTCAAAAATGAGTTTCTTCAATCATCCTGATGCCCGCCCAGAGGGGAATAGCCCTGCTGGAGTGCATCCCTTCCCCTTTAGGGAAGTGGCTATGGCCAAACCATGAAAATGCCCGAGGAGATCTGCAAGAAGAATGGGCACTCAATGCCGATACTTCCAAGACTGCAGCTCTGCCACCTCTCCTAACAGAGACCCAAAGGGAGCCCTCACCCCATACCTGGAACCTGGGGGTAGTGCACTTGGATGGCTCTCTTCACACTCTGATGACTGGACCTCCAGAGTCACAAGTGGCTTTGCAACCAACTGCCTGGTAGGGGAATGCCTGCGATGTTCCCCCTCTTTCCACAAGAGCATGTTGCTTATAGAGGGCACAGATCTGATCTTCTCCAGGCCGAGAAGAGCCGGGACAGCGACGTTTTCCATATTCTGGCGTTTAGCTCTGGGGGAGCTGGAAGGTGAGAGTGGCTTGGAATAAGTCCAGTCAGTCTTGTCCAGCTGCAAGAAGGCCTCCTCAGGGTCTGGGGCATCAGAAAGAATCTTGAAGGCTTCTCTCAGCACAGAAAGCACGTAGAAAGCCGGCTTCAGGCTTGAGGCCCTACAAAACACAGGAACCCCAGAAGAATATTCTGTGAGCTCTGCCAATTTCTATCCAGCTCAAGGGCAAGGAGACCTCTCTAGATGAAGTCACTGCTGTGCCTCCTTCACCAGGGGAAAATTAAAATGCCCAGGAAGCAGAGCAAAGACAAAGATCCAATCAAGGAAACGTCTCCTTGTGGAGTCATAGGATCCTCTCTGGGAAAAGATGTCTGTCAGCCAGAGTAACACCCCAAGTGCCATTTCATGCACCCTGAAAGACCTACCAGCCAGCAGATGATTGCATCACAGTGATCCAAAGCAGATGTAGTAACAGGAGGACCACAATCACATTCATCCCCCAGCCTTGCATCTCCTGGCATGTTGCACTACTAGACCCTTCATCTCCCAACCCCAAATGAGAGCCACAAAACACAGGCAGGGAAGAGGCCAAAAGAAAAAGGTAAAGGAATCTGTGTGGATTTTACTCTGCTGGTCGTTGCCGATAGGGCAGGGCAGAGACTGAGGAAAGCCAAATGCAATTTGGCATTATTCATTTAGATCCTGCTATTAAGGAAATGGCCTTTTACATACCACACAACTCTCTCCTCTCTCTGTTACAGGAGACAAGGCTCAGCTGTTCAATTGTAAAGATTTGATGCACTGCTTTAAAGTTACTTTGAATATGGTTTAAGTCACCCCCCAAATTAAAAGACCCCCCCAATTTAAATGTCCGGTCATATTTATAGAGTTCCCTGAACAAATAGGGTTGCTCTAACATTCCTTTGCCCAATATTCGCAATCCACAGCCTTTGTACATGGACTCTCATGCCAGAGAGGACTTACTGCGTTGAGTCGTCGGAAGCCGCAGACACGGGGGCCATGTCAGCGGGCTCTGCTGTCCCTGTCGCTCCATCCACCTGTGTGGATGCTTTGGTGGGCTCATCGGCAGCCTCCGTGCAGCCCAAGACTTCACGTTCATCCAGTGCTGGCAAAGATTTTGCTGCTGTTTCTCCGGTTCCTGCTCCAGACTCCGGCCTTCCTCCTGCCTCTGGGGCCTCGCTGAGTTTTCCTACTCTCTCTCCATTTGCTGTCCTCGAGGTCTCAGGGGCCTCTTGTGCAGCCCCCAAAACAGCCATTCTCGCCCTGCTAGCTGCTGTTGCTGCTGGGCTCTCCTTGGACTTCACATGATCATCGCAATACTTTTTTGCCATCTTAAATAAAAAGCACGAGAGTCACCACAGGGGTTTTAATATGGTGCAGAATCCAGACAGACTGTAGTTGCTTTTCCCACACAAAACTGCTACTGAGAAAAACTGAACTCCTGTGTTACCTTAATATCTTGCCATTGCTATAACTATACAATTATTACTGTTCCTAAGTTTCTATTCTGAGGATTGATTTCTAGTACTGTATTTGTAGCACTATGTGGCCACTAAAGTAATGATCAAATCATTAAGGCCATACGTGACCGCAAACCAACACTCACCACTAAGAGAAATGGCTCAGAATCATCCAAGTAAGGTTCAAAGAAGAGAAGAATCCGCTGCTGGAAAGCTTTGTAGGAGAACTGACAGATGGCTGGATGAGAAGAGTTTTTCTCTTGGATGATGTGATGCAAAATAGCCTTAATTTGCTAGCCAAGGAAAAGCAGTAGAGATCCACGTCTTTGAAGGGCCTAGAAGGGTAAGCTGACTGCCAATCCACAATGCTCTAAAACAGCCACAATTAGCAGCCAATGCCTGCTCTCTTCTACCCCTTGAGAGAAGACAGGCATCCAAAAAAGCCACTGGCTTTGCAAGGGAAGGAAGAACGCATCACTGGGACATATCCAAAATGTTCACCTTGCTGCTTGGATCCTGTGACAGGTACTTCTTTAAGACTTTGTTGGCATGTTCATATTCTTTGTTCTTAATACAGGTGATAACAGCCTGAAGCAAAAAAATAAGAATAAGAATGCAAGCATACCTTTTGTGGATTTCTAAACAAAGTGTTTTCCGGATCTGTTTTACGTGGCCCCCAGTAAAGCCCTTTCTCCAATTCTGAACTCAATGGAAACAAAGTGGAGATTGAGCCCATGGCAGCTCCCTTGCTTCCATTTTCAGAGTCTTGCTCTCAACATCCAAGGCCTGCTCCCTTGGTGGTTTCACTAGTTGACTTTCATCATCTGAGAGCAGCCGGCCTTCCTATTCTTTTCTCAAAGTGACAAGAGTTTTGTAGCTATTAAATCTATACAAAGGAAGTCAGGGACACTTATAAATATAGTTAACAGTCAGTTTTGAACTGGAAAAAAGAGAAAGGGGAAAAGTTGGTTTTTAGTGGGGTACTATATTACTTCTAAAACAATTTTCCCAGTGCGGCCCCCCTCGTCCTGCTTAAAAAGAGTGACCATCATCACCACTGAAATTAGTGTCGACAGGAGATGAAACAGTCATCCTTACAGCCTCCTTTATTCTTCTCTTTAATTCTTCCATTATTTCCACCTTGATGAGGCATTCCTCTCTGAGCTTCTCCAGAAGGGCAAGCCCGTTTTCAAGAGGTGTGAGCTCAGTTTCTGAATCAATGGTCCAATCTAAAATAAAAAAGAGGCTTGTTACTTTTAAACTATGATAGCACACCCATACGACTGGAAAAAATGGAATGTACATTTCAGAGGTACAGAGGCTTCAATTGCTTTTAAGCAAAATCCTGTAATCCACAGAATACAGGCAACACATCCACAAGGGCTTGTCCTGCTTACTATAGCACTATTCTGCTAAGTTACTATAACCTCTGTTCCTCCACTACTACGACTCTTTGTGAGTCCCCCCAAACTCCCAGCCCAGCCCAGCTGTCCCTGCTCAGCTTGAGAGAGCCCGGCTGCTGGGCTGGCTAGCGAGAGGCCTGAAGGGAGCGGGTAGTAGCCGCCCAGGTGACCGCCCTCCTGCAGGCAGCCCGTGCCTCAGAGACCCCGCATCCTGCGCGTTGGCCGTTAGACTGAGATCGGAGCGCGCAGAGCTCCCCGAAGCCAACCGCGCCTCCGCCGCAGCGCCCAGCCAGCCCGGCCCGGCGGCCCGGGAGCGAGCGAAGAGGGGCTGGGCCCCGCTCACCTTCCTCCAGCCTGGACAGGATCTGGATAATCCGCAGCTGGATCCGGATCGGCTCCTCCAGCGCCACCGGCCGCGCCAACACGGCTGGGGAACAAGGCAGAGGCGGCGGCGGTCAAGCGGGGCCGGGCGGCTGCGAGCACGCACCCACGGGAGGCCCCGGAGCCCGCTCGGATTGCGTTGCGGGAGCTCCGCGGCTCCCGTCGCGGCCGGCCCTCCCCCCGACACCCCCCGCTGCCGGCCGCGACGGGCCTCCCAAGGCGATGGCGTACCGGTGAGGACGTCGCGTAGCTGCCGAAAGTCCTGGCTGTTCCCGGCCCGGAACGCCCGGAAGGCCTGGTGGGCGTAGAAGAGGACGGCCCAGCGGTTCGCCGCCGCCTCCAGCTCCATGCTCCGCGCCTCCGCCGCCTGCTCGGCCGCCGCAGCGCTTGCCGTAGCCATTCCCGCTGACGTGACGTCACCCGCGCGCCGGAAATCAAGCCTCCTTCCGCGCGCCTCCCGCCACCGGACCACATCTCCCAAGGGGCCGCGAGGCGGCGCCCTCTGGGACGCAAGCGCAGTGAGCGGCTGAGCCCCCAAGGGCGCCTGGGCAGCCGGGACGCTGGGTGGGGGGGGGACGGGACGGCGGCAGGTTGCTTTTTCCCTTGAACGCCCAGGAGGAGCAGTCCGGCCTTTCACGCCAGACAGGCTGCATCCTCGAGAGGGCATCCGAGAGCTGCTGGCAGGCAGCCTTGGCGGGGCACAGCGGCCGGTCCCTCTCTGGGCCTGGCAATAGGGGGTGGGCAGGCGTTGCTTTCCCTGTTCGCCTCGCCCGGAGGCAGGAGCAGAATTATGGCCCTTCTGGCTGCCCAGAAGGGCGGGGGGCGTTCAGAGGGTCCTCCGTGCAGGCAGGCTGGAGAGATTCCTCTCTGCCCCCTCCAAAGCTGGGAAAGCAGGCGATTCTCACGATTGTGACCAATAGATGGCCAACAGCAGAGGGACAAGCACCAAAAGCAAAAGGAAAGTGTTAAAATGGTTCTTCCAAGTGGCAAGGGGCTCAGGGGAAAGCTGGGCACCTGATGCCGTTGCACGGGGCCCTGCTGGTTGACCACATGGGGTGCTATGCCAGGGTCCCTTTCAGCCCTATGTCCAAAGGTAGCAGTGCCCCTGCCAGGACTGCCATTTGGTATTTATATCTTCCTCTATATCATATTTGGTGGCAGAATATGCCCAGGGAAAGAGGATAGGATGCCCCAGATTAATGGGCAGGGCTTTGGGGCTCACTGGGAGAGGAAGCAATCCTCTGAAATCAGATGTGCCACAGGAATCATCCTGTGGCCTCGGGGTGCAGGCAAGTGTGTTGAAATGAATTGGTGGTGCTCTCTGTGTTCTAAAAAGAGGTACTGGAGAGAATTCCCAAAGTGAAGGCCTCAGGTTTCCTTGGGTCAACCTCTGGTGAGCCAGATGGCCTGCAGCTCATCTGTGGCCCACATCACAGAACTGCCTGCAGCAGGGACCCCTTCTTCCTGGACTATACAGTGGGGGGGGGGAGAGGCTCTGAGTAGAAGCAGATCCCTCTGAAGGAGGACAGACAGCCCTGGTTTTTGTTCTTTGTACTGGACAGGTAACTGCAGAGTCATTTGGGAGTGGGGGGCCTGAACAGCCATGCCCTACATAGCTACAACTCTGGCCACAGCACGGGGAACTTTTGTGGTGCACTAATAAAAACATTTTCTGTTCTTCCTGCCTACATGCAGCCATTGGGGAAACATCTCTTCGGAGCAAGAGACTCTATGTTCCCCTTCCCCTGAGGGGATGTTCTGCAGTTGGAGCACAAGTCATATCCATGTCATAAAACTAGTTTCACAAACCTGTTCCTGTGCCCAAGATGAACTAGTTGTGTTTGTGAGGGATTTCACCATTTTAAAATGGAAACAGAATGCTGCCAATACTTTTTCAATTTAACTGTATTAAAACTGTATTCAAATACTTTTTCAATTAAGTCATGGGATGGGGGGGAAGCTAATTGATGCTTCTGATGGTTTCTCCTTTGGCAGCAGATTCTTTTTGCAGATAGGAAAGATTGCACAGATGAAGGGGCAGTTTTCTTTAATATTATACAGTCTTGGGGATATTGATAGTATCAGGATGTGGGGATAACTACTTTAAGCAAGTAGAATAACATATAACAACACACCCTTCCCCCAGAAAGCTTGCCCATCTTATTCTGATCTGATGTATACCATGTATGGCCTTTCTCTTTAAATCACTTTTAGACTTCAAGACCAGGTTTAATCTGCTTTTCTTCCTCTCCCTCCTTCCCATTCTCTGGAAATGCTTATTTTGGTGGCCAAAGGCTAAGAGGGGCAGGATGTGGTCCATCCCATCCAAATTCAGCATTCCACTTGGGTCCTGCTTCCCGATTCACACTTTCCTCCCTGGCCACACATTCTGCTGCTATCCTGGCCTGTCCCTGCCAACACTCTTAACAGGACTGACTTCAGGCCTAGCTCCCAGTCGACCTCTGGATCCTCCGTGGGATGCCCAGCCCTTGTTTATCCTGCATTTGTCTGGTGAGGGGCTGAATGGTCACTGTAGTGTAAGCTTAGTTTCCCCTGTCTTCTTCCCTATTTCAGGCTGGGCACAACAAAATTTCGGAAGGATCTCCAAGGACTTCAGATTGCCTTCCTAAAACTCTACCTCTCATGCTAGGCATTCTTCCCTCTTGTTAGCTCTTCTTTGCAGACCAGGTGAAGAAGCAGATATGCTGGGGATTCTCCATAGAATACTACAGTCCAATAATTAGTAGATAATTGAAAATCACATTTTTAAACTGTATTAAAACTTCAAGATATTAAACTGAAGCAGGACAGTTATGGGGCAAGCCCCTATCAGATATCTGTTCCTCCATTGTTTACACTTTCAGCAGAACCAACTTAATGCTGGGCAGGGTCTTTGGTTCTCCTGCACGCACCCCCTTTCACCACTAGCACCACCTTTGTACCCAGTAGCTATTCAAGGAAAGGGAGTTAATTCCTTCAGTGTCTCCTGGGCATTACAGAAACTCCCTTCTCAGTCACTCACTGCAGAAGGAGGAGGAGGAAATGCCAGGAAGCCCTTCGGAGAGCAAGTGGAAAATTAAGGGAAAGTGAGCAAAGGCACTTTCATGCCATTTAGGAAAAAGGATAGCATTTAAAAAGAGGAGGTTGGTTTTTCACCTTTCATCCTACAAGTACCATACGCTGAGTTTACATTGTGGGGATTATCACAGGTAGCTCAACTTTGGTCAAAGTTAATACTTCCACTAAATATATGTAGCTTATGAATAATTTTTAACTGGATGATAAATTGTTTATGACAGTTTTAACAGAGAACAATGTATTTTAAAGGGAACAATGTAGAAAAGATGCTGTATGATTTTATGATCACAATGATAAATTTAAGTATTTCTCTTATGTTTGAGAAAAATGTTCTCCATGTTATAATACGAAGACCTCACTGCCATTGATGCAGCCTCCCTTCCTATTTCCCTCCCTCCTCTGTATCCGAGTTGCCATTCATACTTCCCTCAAAGGAGATGAGGGATACATCACATCAAAAGATAAATGAAAATAATATATGTATGTTAAAGTATGCAGGTGGTTCTTATTAAAGTTCTATCCATCCTACCAGAGTAGGGACATCTGTGAGTAGATGACCGCTTGTCTCCTGCCAAGTGTGCTGTCCAGAGGAAGCTAACTGGAAGCTCAGCAACACCAAGATCTTGGTGTACATGACTAGGCCCTTCAGAAGTGGATTGTTCTCAGGACTCAACAGTGCAAGGTGTTCTGACCCCACCAGGGAGCACTGGTTCCAAGCTCTCACTCTGTGTGTGTGAATTAATATTAAGAGAGAGATTAAATATGTGTGTGAAGACATATAAATAGACAAATAGTGGAATTGTCTGAACTTGCTTCCCAACTTCAAGTAGAGAGTTTTCCTGTTGGTCCTGGGCAAGCAATGCCTAAAGAACATGGCTTGTTCTCCAAGAAGCAAAGGCCCATGTCCACTCTGTTCATCAGCCTCCAAGGATCTCTTGGCATGCCTTGAAAGAGAAGAGAGGTGGGGAGTCACCAGGCTGATGTTTCCTCATCCACAGTCCCCCATGGTGTCATTAGTGGGAATGTCTCTGCTTTCTGTGTGCCAAAAACAACAAGGACCAGGAAGAAGCAAATTATGCTTCTTGTTTGGCTTTTTGTCTTGACTGCCTGATTTATGAGCCTCAGTGCAGTGATTAGAGATGAAAGAAAACATTCCAGGAGAAAGATCTGCACATTACAGCAGTCTCATGTGCCTGGCCTTCTGCACGTTACTGTAAAAGTGAGAGGGAAGCCACACACTCACACACACAAAAACCCAGAAAAATTACAAGCCCCCCTCGCTCCCACTGCCATCAGCAAATGCAGAAATGCCACAGCTAGGCCTTGTCTGGGCACTAACTTGGCTGGAGCATGAGAGCCAAAGGCAGCACTGCAACCAGCTCAAGAAGCAAGCAACATGTCTCCAGGCATTGCAGAAATAACAACTGACACAATATACTTGTCGGAGGAGCCCTACAGCATTAGGGTAGCCTGTGAACCTTAGCCATGCTTTTCATGCTCCTTCCTGTTATGGGCCATGGTTCTTGGTGACTACATGCTCTGGTCCATGCAGTTTTCTGGATAACATTTTGGGAAGGGGGCTGCCAGTACTCTTTTTCAGGATTTCTAATGCAAGAGTCTAGGCTGAAAAGAGGGATCAGATCAGTCCCTAAGGGAGGACTAGAATTCAGGTCTTGCTGTGCCTAGTCCAGCACCTTTGACCACAACACTGAATACTAACTGGCTCTTACTGTGCTTACTTTCCAGTAAATCTCACCACAGATGAATGTGTTAATTATTTTGGCCAGATACCACCAGCCACAGTTCTTTGCTATAAGGTCATTAATTGGACTTAGTAGCTGAAATGCAATGGCAGATCATAGTTCATTGTAACAGAGGGTGTTGGTAAAACCTGTCGTATAGGAAAAAGACCCCCTGCCCACCCTTTTTTGCACCCTTGCTCTAAGAGATCCTCTTCTGAAATGCTGCTCTGGAGTCCAGAAACCATCGCAGATGTCATGGAGGGAGGGAAGTGGGGAACAAAGCTGTATTCACACTCAACTGAAATACATATCCGAAGGGTTTATGAATCGAACCATTGAATGAAGGACACATAGATACTTGTAAAGCAAATCTATCACTTTGTTTGAAAGTCAGATGAGGAAATAAATTACTCTGATTCTTCCAAATTCCATCCATGTATAATGAGCTTTCCAGAAGCTCAAGGTAACGCTTGTGTCACCTTTAAACAAACGAAGGGAGTGACCAATTTACCCTACCTACATTTTTTGTTTTTATTACCTCAGATAAGATGGAGCCACCACGCAGATAGGTCTGCATTGTGATTGTGTATCTCTGGCCTATCATTATCTCCACCCCATTCCAACTCTCTGTAACTTGATGGTAAATAAATGAAGAAGCTGCTGGGCTAGCCTCCAGCTCATGTGGCCAAACTTGCTTGACTGGAAAATAAAGAGAAGTGCACATTTCCTGTGAAAATGACGGCTTTCCACACAGGCTGTCCCCCACCCGAAAATATTTCCCGTGACTGACAAAACAAAGAACAGGAAGACAAGACTGTCCCTGGGGAATAATCAGACCCTATTTTACAGTTTAATATATTGCATGGTTTATATACTTTTCATATATGAGCCCGCTGGGCCTGCTTTCTTTCCTATCCATCGTGCTCAACAAAGAGCGGCCATGTGCAGAACGTTGAGAGCAAGGCTTTTAGATCACCAGTACATTTTCAGAAGTAAGGATCATTTGGCAGGCTAATTCATATTCCCTGGTGCCCAACTGGAGAGCCAGTTTGATGTAGTGGTGAAATTGCTGGCCTAGAAACCGGGAGACTTTTGAGTTCTAGACTTCCCTTGATCATGAAAGTGGCCAGTCACTCTCTTAGCTCACTTCGTTGCACCGGGTGGTGCAGGAGATTGAGGTATGTTCACCACCTTCAATTATATATTTTAAAAGACAGGATAAAAAGTAATTTAGATATTTATTAATTTACATAGCTCCCCAATCTCAGTGAAGGCAACCCTGGGCAGCGGCCAATATATATATATTATAAACATAATATGCTCTCCCAAAAGCGTGGCAGGTTACAGAGAAAGCTCGTGACCGCCAGAATTAAGATATTTGGAAGCGGGAGGGTCAATTCGCTGTCCCCGTTTCCTGAACGGTGAGCCGGGAAACGGTTTTCGCCAAGGCAGCTCTCCGGGCTCGAGCGCCCGCATGCATCAGGCGGAGGTCCGCCAGGGCGCGCGGAGGGTCGGGCTCCGTGACCTCCGGGTCTCCCCTCGGTGCTTGCCCGCTCGCTTGCCGCAGGAGGGACGCGCCAGAGGGGCCCAACTCAGCTTGGCTCGCTCCGGACTCGGCCGCGCCGCGTCAGGGATGCCGCCCAAGATGCCGCTTCGGATCGGCGGCCATCCAGCAATGTCACTTCCTTCCGGATGGCTCCGCGCCTGATTGGCTGCCTCGCGGCGCGCGCGCGGCTGCTATTGACCGAGCGAGGGGAAGGGCCGGCGGCGGCCCGCAGGGCCGAGACCGGTGAGGCGGGAATCACGGATGGAGACGGCCGAAGAGCGCAGCGGCGCGAGGCCGGAGGCCGGCCCGTTTTTCACCTTGGCCGAGGTGGCGAAGCGCAGCACCGACCGGGAGGCCTGGCTGGTCATCCACGATCGCGTCTATGACGTTACCCGCTTCCTCGACGAGGTGGGCGCGAGGGCGGCCGGAGGCAAACGAGGCCGCGTCCCTCGCCGGAGAGGCTGCCGCTGCCCTGGGCCCCATCGGGGTGGCTGGCTCGGGGCCCGTCGCCCCCCCGGCTCTTGGGACGCGCCGCTCAGCGGAAGGGCCTCCGGCGCCGCCTTCTTGGAGCGGGCAGGCCGGGAGAGCCGTTTCCTCGCCCCGCCCCCCCCGAGCGGTCTGGCTTGCTGAACGGCCCTTCTCCAAGGCAGATGCAAGCCAGGCCTTTGGGAGGTTGTGGGGGGGATTTGTTATATTTAAACGCATATTGTTGCATCGCAGCAAATTCTGTATAGCGGTTCAAGGTTCAACACTGGGAAGGAAGGAGAGCAGTAGAACCGAAATCCTAAATGACACAAGAGCTCCTTGTTTTATTTCTTTTTTTATAGGAATATCTTCAACTGTCTTCTTGCTTGAATATATTACAGGCATGAAAACAACTAATCACAAGGTGAAACTATAATAAAATTATCATAACAGTCCACAGATTGCTCAAATGGTAGAGCCACCTAATCGGCATGACTGTACTTAAAATCATCATCTTCACTTCCTCTTTTACTGCTTTATGTGTTGAGGGGGTGTATTTAAAATATCTTAGCAAATAAATAGTTTAAATAGTGCTGAGGATAACATAAGGTCGCTGCCAGCCAGCTCTCGGTCAAGAGGGCATCATAGTTGTCCTCAGGAAGGGTACCCAGGAAGAGCTCAGCGGCCTGTGACCCAAAGTGAGAATTTAAAATATTTGCAGGGCAGAGAAGGGAGAGGCTAACTTCCTCTTGTAGTCCTCTGGGTGCTGGCTCTAGAGCCTTCGCCACTCCTAAATGGTTGTAAGACCCCGGAGCCAAGAGGGCAGAACTAAATGGGAAATTAGAAGTTCTGGAAGTTAGGAAGCAAAGCTAAATGGGCACATGTTTCCCACCTCTCAGAATGCTACTGGAACGTTATTATGCTGCCCGAAATACCCCTTAGCTCTTGATTAATCCAATTTCTCAATCTTTTTGTACATCCAATTATGCCTCTTGTTGAGCTGGATTATTTAAGGCATTGGGAACAACAGCCTGTAAGGAGTACCAGGAATAGAAGTCCTTGTGACATCCTAGCCTCCTCCAGTGAACTGGAAGTTAACTTAAGAAACTTAAGGTCAACTTATATTGTGAACTGCCCAGAGTTTGGTGGCACCAAAATTGAATCATGTAAATGAATAAATTAGCCCGAGAGCTTGTCAGGCTCATATCTAATCTGAGCTATGCAGAGAAGTCTGTTGAATGTCTTGGAATAAGCACCCTTCACTTTAGAGGCCACAGAAGCAAAGGGAAGAAGGGAACTCAATTGCTAAGGGTACAAATGGAGCCCTTATTGTCTGTTGTCCATGTCTCCGTACTTCCCCCTATGTCCACATTGCTTTCTGTATTTCTCTGGGTAAAAATGTGAAATTTGCCACAAGGGGAAACTAATGACGTCAATCAGAGATTATTCCCTTAACCTCTGCTCCCCACCTCACCCTTGGAGGAGTTTTACCCTGGGAGTAAAATCCACCGCAGGGTTCTTTGCAGTGTGCTGTGGGTGTGTCTGGGCATGTTTTGCCCACTTTGCACTCACTGACCCGACAAACTGTCTGGCTCCTGTGCTGCTGTCAGCTGATGGCATCTGCTCCCTGGGGGCGGGGGAGGGGGAAGCAGGAAGTCAAACATCAGTTGGAAAGATCATATAAGTAGCCTTCTCAGCACGCTGGGCCATTTTTCCTGCTGCCCTGCCATTATCCACCTCTGTGGGCAGCAGGTCAGCCAGAGGGAGGCCATTCCTGCCATCTTCCTGAGGGAACCAGCTAGGATTAATTCTGGGCATTGAGCCAGCAGAAGAGAAGACCTTCCTTTGAATGCCTTGCTTGGTGGTACACAGCAGGCAGCCTGACAACCTGCTTGCCAAAGCTCCTGCCTGCATCCAGCACCTTAGGAGCATAAAGAATCTTGAGCAGCTAAGACTCAAGCAGAATAAAGAGCTGCTGTCACCCTCAAAATATTAGGGACAAGAATAGGCCAAAGAAGTCTTGCAAATTTTCTGAAATAGAGAAGTGTGTTCAACATACGAGCATTAATTTGTCCAGAGATAAGAAAAACAAACTCCTTCCTGAGTAACTAGAACAGCATGGGAAGGTATGTCAGTGTGGCTGAATTGCAGCTCCCACAATCCTTTGTTCTGGCCATATTTTTGTGGACAGATGGGTTTTAAATTTAGATGCTTGGAGGAGACCACACGGTCTATATTTGCAATATTGACAGTATCAATTTAGGTGCTTGGTTGATGCAGGCTGGGTTTCCTTAAGCTAGTTCCCATAAAAGACATGACGTACATGTTAATTTACCTCAAGAGAGTTTCTGTGGAATTCAAAGGGCTTGTTTCTGAATAGACCTCAATAGGGTTGCATTAATAGAATGCAGGCCTTTAAAAGTCTGCTAGGAAATAGGTACTGTTGCTTCCATTTAATGGATTTTACTTTATGGTAAAGTGAAAAGTAAATTTCTCCTCAGTGAGAAAAATCTTGAATGCTTGCAGTTTCCTATACCGTAAGATAGAGTGGTCATTCCCTGTTTGCTCCTCTTTCTCAGACTTTCTGTTTTTTTTAGCATCCAGGTGGAGATAAGGTTCTGCTTGAACAAGCTGGTAGAGATGCCACAGAGAGCTTTGAAGATGTTGGCCATTCCATGGATGCTAAAGAAATGCTCAAGCAGTATCTCATAGGAGAGATTCATCCGGTAACGTTTAATTCATAAAATAAATTTGGGGTCCTTGTGATATTTGTGTTGAAAGGTTTTCTCCCTGGGGAGCAGCTCCTTTTCTGAGTCCCCGTGCCTCAGTGGCCCGGGAGTCCTTCTTCCTTTGCTTGGCTTATCTGAGGTTTCCTGTTTAGCAGGCCAGGCCTTCTCCCCAGAGTCTCTCCCTTGAGTTACGAGCAGGTTATTCAAGTGAAGTCAGGCTTAGCAAGGAGAGATGGATGGTCTCACTCGCCGGATTTGATGTCTTACCCACATCTCTCCAGAGGGATCCTGAAATAAATGGCTAAGCTGACGTGGATCAATCGAAATGGATATAAAAATGAAGGGAAGATGCCTTTGGTCGTTTCCTTTATCAAAAGACATTTCATTTTCTGGGTGGTATTTTTCCTTCAGGGCAGCAAAGGCCTTAACAGTGGTTATCACCATAGATGAAAGGGGAGCAGTGATTTCAATTCAGTGTATTTTTTTAGATTTTCTATGCAGAATTGATGCTTCCAAGTATATATAGGTAGATTTATTCTATTCAGACTTAATATTGCATTCATTTCTTGTATTTTACTTTTAAAGTCATTCAGTTCTACCCAGAAGAATATTATTAGTTGCCACCAGGCTCCCTGCTGACCCACCTATCAGCAGCCCGTACCCCTCTTCAGGGTCTTTGGTGGTTACCAGGGAAGTCAGTCATTCCTTCAGAGGAGGCAGAGGAGACGGTATTTCTCAGATGTGTAACAAGAGTCTCTCCCTTCTTTCCCCTTTTTCAACAGGATGATCGCAAACCTGATGCTTCCAAGGTAAGGCCAATTCTGGTAATATATTTTCCTTTTTATTCTAGCAAGGAAGCCTCCTTCAGTACTAAATTTAAATTTACCGACAAAGAATTAAAGGGAGACATCAAAGAATTAAAGATAGCATCTTTGTTGGTAAATTTAAATTTTACACAGAAATAGTTGGTTGCAGAAGCGACTGCCTGTGAAGACTCTTAGATTGGGGCTGAAAGGCAAAAGCAGAAGCAGTATGCTCCGTCCCATATTTGGGTAGACCAGGATACTCTGATAGACCTGTCTCACAGGAAAACACTCATCCTTCAGTACCTAAAAAGATGCTGTAAGAACAGAAACATGTTTTCAGCTGAGTGAGTTGTTTTATGCAGCAGAGGTGA
Source organism: Protobothrops mucrosquamatus (assembly GCF_001527695.2). Taxonomy (NCBI): domain Eukaryota; kingdom Metazoa; phylum Chordata; class Lepidosauria; order Squamata; family Viperidae; genus Protobothrops; species Protobothrops mucrosquamatus. Next base: position 1,126,455 of record NW_015386423.1, read on the forward strand.
GAAGCTGCCCTGGGGAGGGGGGGAAACTGCCCTTGTACAGCTGGCCAGAATGCAGTGGCTTTGTCTCCAGCAGCACAGATCCTCCTGAGCACAAGGCTACTGATTCATGAGTTGTCAGCCACTCCTCTTTTTTGCAGCCAGCATCTTTCTACCCTGCAAGGGATGCCACTTGTCAGTCTTCCACCTTGAAAGGAAAACTGTTTGGGTACTTGGGGACCTGCTTTGACTGGACCTGTGTCCAGAGGCAGCAGAGTTCTGACTGCCAGCTCTTGGGGGCCTCCAAGAGAAAAGGACTTTATCTTTTTGTCCTTTGTGGGCCTCCTGAGGGGATAGACAAATCCTTGGCTGAATAGGAGAAAATCCTCTGGGGCAGAGATCATTGGGTAAGGCACTTGGCATTTGCTGGAGGAGCCGGGACTTCCTGCTTCATCTTGACTGCTCTGTCTTGCAGCAGAGAAGGCCTTGTGGCGTACTCCGGTACAGTCATTGCGCTGCAGGGTAGCCCTCTTGCTGGAGGTAGCTGAGGGGCCTCTTCCCTTTGGGTAGAGTGCTGTGTGGTGAGCAGAGTGCAGCTCTTTGCAGCAAGGGAATAAAAGCTTTCTGCAGCTTAGCTTGCAGCCCAGTTTGTAATTGTCCTATTTTGCCTCTCCCTCCCTGTCTTGTGTCAACAAAAGCTTGGGATGAGCATGATGTCCCAGCTTATAGCTCACTGAACTTGTGCTGAGAGAGTCATCAAACTTTCAGATGCCATGGGTGGCCTTGATTTCTCCCAAGGGGCCTGAGGTGAGGCCAGAGCTGAAAACAACCTTGTACAAGAGCCCCTCCCCAGGAGTGATATTGGAGGCTGTAAACCTTTCTGTGGGCCTTTCTGTAGCTTATGATTCTGGGGGAGAACAGAGGCTTGGTGGCATTGCTCCTGCAAGGATAAAGTCTCCCAGGCTGGAAGTTTAATGGGAAGAGAGGCACTGGGGTAAATATGCCTGCCTCATTCTGACTTGGCGGCTTAAGTGGTGCCAGAAGGTTTGCAGGGTTTTCCCGCTTCTCTACCTGCTTTTTCAGAGGCACAGGAGGGGTTTACCTGTGGGGAGACCCTGGGCTGTGCAGGGAAACACAGCACTATAATACCTGCCTCTGAGAAAAGGCTCCCAGGCCCTGTCAAAACCCTGCTGTGGGCTCTGCTCACTCCCTCAAATCAGGTCTGCTGCATTCAGGTGGCTGGAGAATGAACTGACCCGTTGGTTGTCTTTCTTTTTCCTCTTCTGCAAGGCTGTCCAGCTGCCCCTTTTCACAACTCTCACTTGTGACAACCTTTTTGGTAACAGCCAGCAATTTCCCTAAACAAATCCTGTCTTCACTTTGGGATCCAGGTAGCAGCCATTCTGGATTCTTTGGAGACTCTTCTCAGCCCAGGAAACCCCCTCTGAAGCCTATCCTTTGTGTGTGTTTTGTTTTCTTCTTTTGCCAGGCCTAATCGAAGGGCTGCTCTTGCGTTTTCCCTTCCTTCCTCCCTGCTTGCTCCCTTTCTGCGTGTTCAGCTAATGCCTGTTGAGTTTCAGGAACCAGTGACATTTACCAGCAGGGCCAGTTATATGATTCAGAGGTGCCGAATCCTGTCTTGGGCTTTTTGAGAAATGCTTTAGCTGAAACCAGGGAAAAAGTCCTGAGATTGGTCCTCCTGGACAGGAACATGAAGAGGTTGAGATCCAGATAGATGCTTGCATCTGCCAGTCCTATGGAGGGGGCTTATGGTATGATGAGGCAGCTTTAATTGGAAAAGGGGAGGCCAGAATTGCTTTAAAGGTTACCTTTGACATGACTGTAGCTGGCCAATCTTTTGGAGATCTCTTAGATGGGATCTGGTTGGAATTGAGGCTAACTTTGGGTTGATGGCCAGCTGGTTATGAGGTGGCCATATCCTGTCACGGGAAGCAAGGCATGGTAGCGATTCTGCTTTCTTTCCACCTGTCCTTCTGGACTAGCAACAAGGAATGGAACTGAAAGACAACATACTTCCAGTTCTGCCATTGATGTTTCTTCCCAGTAACACCTCCCAGGGAAATGTGGGGACAAGTCCTTTCTTCTGGGAGCAAGGCGGGAATCTCAGCTTGGCTTCAGCCATTTCCTGAAGCTGCTGCCTTTCCAGGTGACCCGCCTTCACAAGGGGATTGCCCATACGGCCAGCCTCTGAATGGCAGCCCTTCCCACCTTTTGCTTGGAAGCCAGTTCTCTCCTCCAGCTGGTGCAGAGATCTCCTTGAACATCCTGCCACATCTCTTGGACATTGTCGGCTCCACTCTTGAACTGCCCTCGCAGTTTTCCTATCTGAAAACTACAGCATACATCTTCCTGTTGCTGTGTCTTTGCTTCGTTGCCTCTGGGGAAGATGGCAGAGATGGCTGGGAAGTTGGAAGGGCTGCCTGCAGAGTGCTCTGAAGTGGCTTTTCTCACCTTCTGAAAATGTTGGGTCCCACAAGCGCTGCGTCAGGCCCAGGCTCTCTAGGGGAGCTGCCTTCCAGTTTGGGGAAAACCTGGGCCCAGAAAGTGTGTCCAAAGCAATGCCTATGACTGCAAAGTGCCAAACCTCAAAGCAACCTGGTGTGCCAGGCCCAGGGGATAAAGGCAGGAGATCAAGGAAACAATGGCTGTGTTTGCACAACTTGCTTAAATTGGTTACCTAATTGGCTTGTTTTCTGACTGCACCATATATGGAGTCATAAAGTACAGACTTAGGCTTGGTTTGCAGCACACGGTAAAGCTCAGACTATAAAGGAGTTGGAGTGCTTTCTGCTCCAGTTTTGAGCAGCAGGATGCTTTTGTTGTGAAAACTGTTATCAAACCAATTTTGATACAAACCTAGGTTTTTCACGAAGGCTTCTACGTTTACACTCTCTCTCCCCTCCTGTTCACGTCCATTATCTGTGATGAATAGCAGCCCAAAAATGTGTCTCTGACTTAATGGTCTTACTGCTCTTGCACTGGGATTATCTGTTGACGCAGAGAGTTTCTGTTTGTTCGGCTGGGGCCTTTTTGGCCAGTCATGTCGGAAGGTCTCCTGCGCCTCCCTTTCTGAAGCCAGGGAGCCTCCGCCCCATCCGGCCATTCTGCTCCGATCAGCCTCTCCTCCTTCCCAAGGCCACGGCTTGGATTTCAGGACTGGCTCTTCTCTGGAACCGTCTCCTCTTTTCATGGGGCCTCATCTCCTGCTCCCACTCTTCCTACCCACCCGATAGTTTTTCCTAAAATGAAAGGCTGTTGACTCACAAGGCGAACGCAGACTGTTGCTCCTTCCTTTGTTCTTTTTCCCTAGCATTTATGGAGGTGGGGGTGAGCAGAGTGACACGTCCTGATCCAAGCCACATAGCTTTTCAGAAAAACAGCAATTATTTGGGCTGAAAAGGAAAGGAGTTTTGTCTGAGCTGCCATTCTCCCATCCTGGGGTTTGCGTTGAAGGTCTCTCATGCTGTAACACCTCCCAAAAATAAATTCTTCCTAAAGGCTCTTTTGTGTTCCTTTGAAAAAACTGCCTGTTTTTGATTGGCACAGCCCCACTTCTACAGCTAAAAAGGTCCCTTTTATTTTTCTGCAAATAACTGAAACGTGATTCACTGTATCATCTACACACAGGACAAACTGGAAACATTTCTTCTCCACTTACGTCCACAGCAAATAAAGTCATGAGCTGTAGACTGCTGTAGATACTAACAATTGATACAATTCTTGCATTGAGAAACGATGTCTTGGGTCCTGCCTGCCCCTCCAACTTCTTCCCCATCCCTATCCTGGGATATCCTTTGCATCATTCTGCTGTCCATCAAAGTGGAGGAGAGCGGCTTCTCTCGCCATCTGCTTGCAATGGCCTGGCAAGGACGGCAGCAGTACAGGTGGTTAGCTTCCTGTTTGGGTAACTTGCCTTCTGGCCAGACAGACAGCATCTGATGTCTTTGTGCAAAGAGAAGATCCTCCCGTAAACTCCTTGGAGCTGGTAGGACAAACAGGGCTGTGAGCCAAAGAAAAGGTTAAAGTCGTGCTAAATGGAGTCCCATTAGGGAGTTCGATGTAACCTTAGTTTTTCTTCACATCTGGCTGAAGGATTTTGCCTGGGAACAGTCGGGCTGTTCTGGGCAGGCCTTCTCCGAAGGCGCTGTGTCTAAACCTTTCCAGGCGGGCCAGTAAGGGACTCATTAAACAGGTTACAGCATTGTCCCTTGCAGCGTCTCTTTGTTGCTCAGGCCACACCTTTCTTCAGTCCTCTGTGGACGAGGCATGTTAATCCCCTTGGTCTCAGATTCTGAACATGGTCAAGCTCTTAGAACCAGGCTGATGCTGAATGCAAGGTTGCTCCTAGGAGAAGATGGGTGGGGGAGCACAGTTGCACAGACCCCAGCCAGCAAAGTGGAAGGAAAGAACAGGATGGGCATCTGGTTCTTATGATGGGCTGGGAAATGTTGATGTTCTCCTTTAGAAAGGCCTCCTTTGCCTGTTGGGGAGAATGGTGGGACATGGTGATCTACAGAATAAATGGGGAGGTGGACCAGGGGAGGGAAACTAGGACACTTCCTTCTCCCCAGTATGTGAGAAAGATGGGAAGAGTTATCTGGCTCTCTGAGCAATTATCAGCTTAACACAAGGATGTGCCTTTTATCTCCCCAGGTTCCAAGCCCATTCCATGAGTCAAGGTACAGTATTCTGACAATATTGTAAATCAAAGAAATGCACTCCCTTTGGCTTTAAAAGCAGCCTCTGGAAATGTGTGTCCTCCTGTCTCAATTGGAAGACTTACAGGCATTGTGTAGCTAGTGAAATCTTCCTCCCTGGTGGTGGCAAAGAGAAGAATCTTACAGTTGGCACTTACATTAGACCCTTACAATAAGTGTAATGCAAGTGTAAACATGTTTTACATTTCTCTGATAACTTTATCCTTAGCAATCTTTAACTGGTGGCCATCATAATACTGTGCCATGAAATGGGAAATTCTGTAGCGAGTGTCAGTGTCAGTAACATGTGGCCACATCGATTGGCTGAACCGTGCAGAAGAGACCATGTTGCCTCAGAATATATTTGTGCTAAGAAACAGAGAGTTCCAGAAATACAGCAGTTGCAACTGTGAAGGGGAACAGAAGTGCTGGGCTGGAGATGTCAGCCTTCTTGCTTATGATAATTATGCACAAGATGTTCCTGTATGCAGGGGCCGTGGGGGGCACTTTACCTCCAACATTCCATCTTGCATGTAATAGTCAGAAGTTCTGAAAGCAGGAATCATCTTTCCATTCATGGAAATGTGGCTCACCTTTTCTTTATTGTTTGTTCCTCAGCATCTGGACGGTCTGGCTGATCCCTATTCTGGGAGCCTTGGTTCTGGGCTTGATGTATCGTTACTACATAACGGATGGGAAATCCTCCTGACCTGAGTCTGCAGAGTTATCTGCACCCACGTCACTCCATTGACAGCTATAGATGTTTTCTAACTTCTGATGGCTTCCAGATGTCTTTCACTTCTATCCATCAGTTTAGTGCCTCTGCTACCTGCAAAGCCAACCAAGGATCTAGGAAAACCACCATCTTTGCTGTAAACTCCAGGAACTGTCATTCCACTGTGATGTGCTTTTTCAGGCATCGGCTACAAGTCATTTTTATTTAACTGGTTCTGATGTTGTAGAGTGGCAGTCTTCACCTTTGCCAGCTTATCCTATCAAGCACTGTTAGCAGCTGGTAGGCAGCCACGTTCCCTGCAAAAAATTATCCCACCAGCATCTGCCAATAGGACTTGCTTGGGAGGATTTTCTGTAGGCTTCTCTTGTACTTGGATTTCCAACTGTTAATTCACTGTATTTTTAATTATGTTTTGGTTTACATACTGGTAGTCCTGTTTCATTGTATGCCTTCTGAATTGGCCTGTTCTGTAATAAAAGTTTCTCTAGACCAGCCAGATTAATTTCCTTGAGGTGCCCAGCTGACCAGGTGGTTTTTCTGCTGTTGGTGTATTGTTGCGGGGGGCGGGGGGGAGAGGAGAGAGAGAGAGAGAGCTCTTGGCTTCTCCATCAATGTAAGAGCCCTGAGCTCAAGACAGCAGAAGCAGGGCAGGGCTTGAGCCAGATTCCAGCTAGGCCAGCCCAAAGCACCAAGCCCAGCTGCGGCTGGGACCCTGTGAGTTCTATGCCAGCCTCATTAGGCCTTGTGTGGCTCAGCTGGAATCTTGGCAGAAGGACCAGGTTGGTGACAGATAATTACAGAGAACATCTCTGTGGCTGCTAAGAGTAGATACTGAGTTGATGGCACATAATAAGAGGTCAAAAAATACAGCAATTTGCAGTATGTTTTGTGAAAAGATCTTTCTCTTGTGAGGGGAACACTTCCCACAAAAAGCATGGAATGTTTGCTGAAACACCACTGAGCTGCACCTGTGAGTTCTTCGGCCCTGAACTGAAACCAGCCCTTCTGTAACTTAAGTACTGACGAGGCGGCTGGCCACTTTGAACAAATGTTTTTGGCATCTTCTCTGGCTTCTAGCCAGGTTGTCTGGTCTCGGTAGGTTAGGATTTTACTGGATTCAAGTTGTCTTTCCTGAGCCCCTGGCTCTGGATTGTTTTGCAATGATTCCAGCTTCTTTGAAACTGGCTTTCTAACAGCCAAACCCGTCAGTCATATATGAGAGCCTGAAGGATTTGGTAACGTCAGTGCAAAAAAATGCACCCAACCGCCAGATTGGCCCTAGGGGTGACTGTGAGGTCCTGCTCAGAGGCTGCATCTGCTCTTGTGGCTTTGTTGAAATTGGCTGATAAGAAAACAAGACCCATGCATGTATATCTCTTTCCCTAAATCCAGGGTTCAAATCTTGTCTTGGAAGCTGATCCCACTGGAATAAGGGTTATGATGGGAAACAGGCAGCAGCTGTCTGCTTCTGAGAAAAGAATGGGCTTCAGCAGGCTTATCTGTCTGGAGAAAAGCCACACAGGGAGCAAAACCTGCTGAGACATAAGCCTCCCCCAGAAGGGTGCCGTGTAAGCTTCCTCAGCAGACCCCTGCTCTTGGCACTCTTAATAATCAGATATGGGGCCGAGCTGGTGGGTTGAGAGTCAAAATGTAGAGCAATAGGAGTCCATTAAGCAAGTGGGTTTGGCAGCAATTCAGTAGCAGATCCATTCTCCCCTTGCCAGATGATTCCTGAGCTCTCTGCATGGGTCTTCAGTGCCCTCTGCCAGGCCTGAGGATGGATGCTCTGGCCTTGACTGAGTGGCTTTCGGAAGAGGGCTGCTGTTAGGACAGACACCTTTATGCTAAGCCTGCCAAACCCTCCCACTTTCTGGAAAGTCCTCTCACCTCCATAGACGTCTGCACTTGTGTCTCTTTCCCTCCTCCCCCCCGCCCCACCCCTTCCACCAGCAGACCCCAGGAAGGAACATCATTTTGGGTACCTCCAGGTTCAATCGCTGGCATCTGCTGTTGGGTAGGGAAAGATCAAACTGGAGACTGGAGAAGTACCTTCTCTTCCTCAAATGCTGAGCAGCCGTGGCCAATGGACTCTTGACTGACCTCCATAGTGGACCAACCTGGGATCTCCCATGATTTTGCACTGGTCAGTCCTTGCACAAGAAGAGATTCAAAGCAAAGGGGCCATGCAGCACTTGGGGTGCAGTTTGGATGGCCCCTTCTCAGAGCCACAAACTTGGCTGACCTCTGAAAACTAAGATGAACCAGGATGGGAAATTTATTTACTTACCTTATTTATTGATTATGCAATTTATAGACCTGGGTATCTCCGAGACCGTCTTCTGCCGCAGATTGCCTCCCATCGAT
>NW_015386423.1:1134348-1275191 GCF_001527695.2 Protobothrops mucrosquamatus
AGGGATTTTATAATTTTAAATCTAATACAGGTCATTTAATATATATTTTAATTTGGCTTTTAGATATTTATTGCATTGTATTGTTTTTATTTACCTGTAAGCCGCCCTGAGTCCCTCGGGAGAAGGGCGGGGTATAAATGGGAATAATAAATAAATAGGCTGCCTGTCTTACCTCCAGGTAACCCTGGATAAGAAATCTCCAGGAAAGGCTGCAGGCTAGATGGGAAAGTGCAAATCAGGCAAGGCCAAACCTCAAGTTGAGGTGAATTAATTTAGTCAGGGACAGGAAGGGAGTGCAAGATGAACAGGGACCAAGAGGAGGCAACCCACTGAGCTCAGCAGCGAAATTAAGCTGACCATCTGAGTGGCTTTGATGAGGCTCATAGAAAGGCTTTTGGCACTCCTGATTCCTGGGAACCGTAGTCCTGGATCTGTGCCAAAGAAAGTTCTAAGCAAAAGGTTCTGTCATTTTTAGTGCCAGGGAGAAAGCTGGTAGACACAGGGACCCCTACCTGGAGGCTTAATCTTGCCCCCTTCAGGTACTTAGAAGTAAACCCTCCTGCAAGGAAAAATGATAAGAACCCCACAAGGAGGAAGACGGTCAAAGGCCTGACACCGTTCAGAGCGGTTCTTTTGGGGCAAGGCCCAAAGTGGCATGCAACCCTCTGCACTGTCCAGCTGGAGGTCATGGGGCCTTTGGTGTTTTGTTTTGGATTCCCCCTCTCCCCACCCCAGCACTGGTCTAACAGGTGTAAAGCTGCTCTGGGAAACAAGGATGTTTACTCAGAAGTGAGTCCTGCTGTATGGAGTATGGCCTCTTGTGCAACCAGCGTCCCAAGTGTGTCCAGGCCTTTAGTTCTTCTGGGTAGATCTGCATACCTGCCCTGAGGGATTTACAGAGTAAGCCAAAAAAGCCTAAGTAGGATCCACCTGCCAGACCTTCGGTGCTTTCAGACCTGCCTGCTGAGGAGCAAGAGATTCCTCCCCCACCCCCACCCCGTCTTCACTCCTTCTCTAACCACTTCTTGAAGGCTCCCTTATCCACACGCTTGCATTCCGCCTGGAAGGGTTTTAAACAAAGTGATTTGAACAATTTTAATGGGTAGATTTTTGTAACCCAAACAAACCAATTGTAATGGATACCGGAGGGTCCCTCGGTCTAATGCAAGCCCTGCTTTTAAGGCCGGCTTGGTCAGCCGAGATGAGCAGGCCGGCAGACGAAGTCTTGCAGAATTTGGCTCCCCCGGCCGGGGTTTGGGCGGAGAGCCGAGCGGTCAGGCCGCCTCTTTCTCCGCTGGGAAAAGACAGACGCCAAGCAAGGCCCGGGGAGGGGCGGCTGAAACACCGGGCCGGGCGCTCTGGCGGCGAGGCTGGCCGGAGCTCTTGGCCACGGAGGAACGGGCCAGCTTGGAAGCCGCCCGCCCAGCCGGGAGAGGGCTCCGCGCGCCGTATCCGAGGGCAAAGCTGCCCGCTCGGCTCCTGCCCCGCGCCGGCCAGGATGCGGCGACGCACCCGGCAGGCGCGGCTCAGGCCCCGGCCGGCCGCCCTCGAGGGAGCAGGGGTGGCGGGGTCCCCGGCCGGCAGGCGGGGGAGGGGCCAGTTCACTTCCGCCCCCTGGCCGTCCGCTTGCGCCGCGCCGACTGGCCGCCGATGCCGGCTTCGCGGGCGGCGCCATAAATAGCGGAGCCCGGGCAGGCTCGGCCAGTGGCTGGTCGGGCAGAGGCGGCGCGCTGTTGCTGCTCGGCGTCGAGGAGAGCCCGAGCCCGACGGGGCACCAGCCGACACCCCCCCCAACCGAGCAGGCTCAGCGCGCCGGCAGCGCCCGCCATGCGCTCCACCTTGGCCTCCGAGAGCGCCCTGGGCGCGGGGCCGCTGCACGCCTGGCCGTGGGGCGCCGTCGGAGGGAGCGCGATCTCTGCCGTCGGCCCAGGTAAGACCGCGCCTTCGCCGCGACGCCCGAGTCGGGGGAGGAGGGAGCGCCGCCGCCGCGGCTGGCGGGGCCGTGTCCCCTGGCGCTCCAGCGGGGGGGCCCTCGGGAGCCCCGCGGCGCCTGGCGGTCTGGGCGCCGGGACAGCGGAGTCGGTCGGTGAGGCGGCGGGGAATCTGCCTCGCGCTAAAGGAGCGCGGGAAGAAGGCGCCCAGCTGGAGAGCGGAGTCCCCCGACGGCTTCGCTCCCGAACTAGACCGCCGCCAGCCGTCGCCCCGGGGCGCTGCAGAGGTCCCAGGCTGCGCCCCGGCTGTGCTCGGCTTGAGCAGCAGCGCAACGGGGTTGGGGGTGGGGGTGCTCAGGTGCTCAACCCCCCTTCCTCCGCCCGCAGAAGGGGCTGCCTCCCCCAAAACATGCCCCCCCCGCCGCCGTTCGTTGCTGGCAGAAAAGGAGGCTGATCACTGGGGCCAAATTCCTCGAATTCGGGGACAGGGCAACCTTCAGCCAGCTGGGCTCTGCCTTGGAGGGAAGTAGAAGAGAATTCCTGGCTCAGGGTTGAACTGGGGGGTCCTCGGAGCTCTCCGAGCTTCCCTATTTTCTTGCAGATGTTTCGGTACCAAACTAGGTAACATCATCATTAGAGGAAGATTTTAGGCACTTGTGCTTGAATTAGATCCTTTGATTCCAGCACAAAGATAAATAATTCGTGGTGGAAGGGGCCTGATCTTTCACCTCGCTTCTTATGGGCTCCTTTTACAAGCCTGGCATTGGGAAATCAAAGGTGCTCCTTATGGATGGGAAGAAAGGCTCCATTACCTGGCTACATACAATTCAGTATTGCTCAGTACCAACAATTCAAGGGCAAATTTTTATATATATTTTTTTGTCTTGGTCGGGCAAAATTAAGTGACTTTTGCACCCGGGAGGCTTTGGTGCTGTGATGGAACACCCCATAGGAAACCAGATTCTCCTAATGGGTATTTTTACTTTCTTTCTGGATTGTGCTAAATGTCATTTATTTAAATATTCCCTCTGTGACATAGTAGCAAAATTAGAAACTGATCTTAAAGATAAATTTAAGAAATAATTAAAATCATGCTGTCTTATTATATGATACTGGAATATACTCAGCCAAATCAAGACTCTCCATATGAAGTAGAGACCAGCCACCCCGCTCTCTTCAGTGGGTTATTTGCATCAATCAGTTGGTTTTTTTCTTAAATAAAGGCCATGTCCCCATCTTGTGTGTGTATTTATACTCAATATGAATTATTTAAAAAGGGCAATGGAATTGACAATATATTTATTTATTGTAGGATTTAAACAATAAGATGATGCTGAGGTTGCTATTCATAATGCCTCTGCCTCCTGTTTTCTCTGCCCTGCCCAATGAGCTTGAATGTTCTTTGATTCTTTCAAGAGAAAGGATGTAGTCTTCCACCCATCAGGGCTCTCAGCATTTTCCCACCTGAGCAAGGTTCCCTTTGCCTGGGCTAACATCCAGAACACCCTGCAAATGGAGTTAAGTGTGAAGGAAGAGGGTTGGAGCCAGTGCACAAAGTGAAAGCTGCCATTGACCTGTTCAAAGACAACCTGTTTAGAGCTGATACTTGTGGCTGGGAGGATGGCTCCCACCTGCCCTCATCTGAGTAACTTGTGCTTGGCCTAACCTGCCAAGAGGGCAATTGGTGCAGGGCCAGTTTCACTGCTGAGGCAACTGCCTGCCTATTCCTTTCGCTACACTAAGAGGATGTTGGGTGTGTGGAATCACACAGGCTGAATCCCAAAGACATACCAGCAGCTCCCGAGTCCCTCCCATTCAGTCACTGCTTCAGAGTGAAACAGGTCCAAAGATGCCATGGGAGGCAGCTGGGACAAGACAGAATAAAGAGCTTGCTGTGGATGCAGAGTGGAGCCCAGCAGGTGGGAGATCAGTGCCCCCTGGCCATACCCTCCTTCCTTTCCGCCATAAAAAGGATGGCCCTATTTTTGTCAGACACCTGTCCAGCAGCAGAAACCCTGTTCCTGGGCAAGAGTTTGGAGGGGGGGAAAGGGAGGAGCAGTTTGTTTACTGCCAGTTTTTATTTCTGGCAGTTGCCCCATGCTCTTGAGATTTTATTGTTTGCTTTATATGTCAGAACAGAGATCAGGAGGCGCAGCTGGGATGTAACAAGCAGCAAACACGTCCTTTAAAGATGGCTGCGCTGGGGGGCAGAGGTTGCTTCAATCTGCCACAAGCTTCCAACTGGGCTTCAGTAAAAGACGGGTGAGCATCAGAAAGGCGAAGGGGGTCATCACGCAGGTCTTCCTGGCTGTGGAACAGCACGGGCACGTCTGCAGCTGGAGGCAGGGAAAGTTTAGCCCTAACAGCCCTGAACCTAAAGAAGACAGAAGGTGAGAAGGGAGGGAGGAGTGTGTAGAAGGGGAACCATCACTGTCTGGTGCCTTGATAAAGCATCTTGGCCTGTTGCCCCCCTTTTCCTGAGCCAGCATGGAAGGCTGTGTTTAGAACTTTTGTATGTCTGTTTCTCTTAAATGCATATGTCTAGGTGGAAAATAATCAGTACAGGAAACAAAAAAACCATAACCATAATTAAAAATGTCCCAATATAAAGAAGAAAAATCAAGGCACTATATACCAGTGTGAGTATCCTGAACCTAAGGATGGGAGATAGGCCAGGTCACAGCAGTTTTCTGGATGGCTAAGAAGGTTGAGGCACACCTCAGTCCCATAAGACTGCACCAACAGGACCTGGAGCTGCTTGTCAGATCCAGTGCAACTGCAGAGATATCTGCTGCTCTTCTCACTCACCACTGAATTTGCTCTCCTATCTGGCCAGATATCAACCCTCCCTGTCACTTACTAGCAAGACAAAGCAGAGTCGGACTCCATGCATGATGGTGGGGATTCCAAAAGAGCTACCTTGTCTCACTTTACCTTCACCTGGCCAAGAGCAGCACAAAAGTGAAAGGTGAGCGTGAGGCTGAAGCTGAGCTTCTCCCTGGGCTGCCATGTTAGCCTCAGCCTCTGTGTCCACCCTGTCCTTTTGCTAGGGATCCTGCTGGGAGAAGCATCTCAGGAAATGCTGGCTGGCTGGCCCTGAATCTCCTGGGCTGTTGACAGATTTGCATTCTCTTCTGCCTTATTTTTCCACAATTGTTGGAAAATAATTTACCTCCTGACTCATGATTGCTACCTATTAGGAAACACCTGCTAATCTCTCCCAGCCCCTGAATAAAATAAGCATTTTATAATTGAATGTTTTAATCTAAACCAATACATCAGAGTCTTCCCATCTAGCTCTTGCATACAGTAGTGTGTGTGCCTTCAAGTCAGTGTTGACTCTTAGCAACTGACAAGTGACAGCAGTTTTCTTGACAAGGTTTTTCAGAAATGGTTTGCCACTGCTCCTTCCCAGGGCTGAGCGAAAGGGCAACCAGATGGCTTTGTGCTTAAGGCAAGGCTAAAACTCATGGCCTGGCCTGATGCCTTCACCACTATACCCAACTGGCTCTATAAAGGAGCCATCACTTCTGCATTTCTTTTATGTGTGATTGAGGTTCCTGCATCCCCCTAAGCCCCCATGGTTTATGGCTGAAGCTTGTGTGAAGCAGGCCACCTGAGTGCATTTTGGTTCAGCTGGATTTGGCCAGTCTAGCTTTAGAGTAGCTATTCTCAACCTGCTCTCCAGATGTGTTGGATCACAGTTCCCATCTAGCTGGATTAACTTGTGTGTGCGTATAGAACTATGTTCTGTAATTAACAAATGGCTGTCCTTTGTAGAAATACCATTTATAGCATTATCAAAATATTATATATTTTAACAATATACTACTGGAGGAAAAATAAAGTTTCCACAGCCTGCAAAAGTAAATGGTTCCAATGGCACCAGAATGGTGCCAAATATTTTATTGAACAAATGACATTCTTAACCCGATTACTGAATTAACCCAGGTTCCTGATTCAGACAGTATTCTTCTTCTTGTGCCATATCCGTTATCAGATGTTGGCGATCCTGTTTTTATCAGCAGCCGCACGAAAAAGTGCTGCTGAGTTTTGTCCAAACCAGTCCCTGAGATTTTGAAGACGGTATACAGAACTGTAAATTAACAAAAGGGAGTTTCACAACCAAGTCAAAATACCACACTCCAGCTAAGGCAGCAGGCACCAAGTTAGTGACAAGATGTGGAAATGCAGGTTTGCCTCCATTCACCTGGCTAAGCAGCATTGTGCGCACAGCCTTTAAGATTTGTGGCTGCTCCAGTCGTGAAAACAGGCTTGTTTTGGCCTCACTTTTCAGAAGTGGAGCAAAGTTGAGAGAAAGGCAGCCCAGGGAGCCAAAGCGGAGGCGGCTGAGAAAACCACCCAAGACAGAAAAGCCGGTGTGCAGAGTGGGAGAGACGGGGGGGGGACTCGGGGGGGGGGAGGGAGGTAGGATCGGGGAAAACCAGTAAGGGCATTAAAGACACCCCACCGTGGCGGAAAGGTGGGGAGGGCTGACAAAGGGAAGCATTTTCCCCCGGCCTTCCCCACCGGGGCCCTCCTGCTGCCGGGCGGACGCTGCCGCCAAGTGTGCCGGGGTCCGGGCTGTTCCCCTGGCTGCGACCCTTCGCTTCCAGCGCTTCCATGATCCCCCCGCCCCGCAAGGGCCAGCCCGGGATGCAGGTTGGGCCGACGGCCTGTTGCGCGCCACTGAACGAGTCGGCCTCGATGGCGCCTCCTCGCGGGGGGGCTCCGAGCTGGCGCCGCTGTCCCCCCACTTCCCACCTGGGTGCCACGCCTCCCTGCCCAGGCCCCACCCCTTTGGCAAGGGGGGGAGTCTCCCTCCGCTTCGCCCGCTTGCCAAACAGGCTAATTGCCGCGCCACTCCCTCCGCGACCCCTCCCCGGACAGTTCTAGGGGCGCAAGCGCAGAAGCACTCCTTCGTGCTTCCGATCCCGCCCTCCTCCCCAGGCACGGTAGACCTGGGCGCATGCGCGCTCCATTTCCTTCTCGGTGCGCAGAGGTCGAAGGATCCCGAAGGCCGAGGATTTCCCCGCGTTCTCGGGCGGGGCGCATGCGCCTTGCACTTGTCGCCGCTTTCTCGGTCTCCCTCCGGCCACCGCTGGCGCGCGGAGCCGGGTGGCGCATGCGCAGTACTAGGAACGAGGGGGCGGTCCCGCTGGGCGGCAGCCACCGGATTCCTGTCAGGAGCGGCGCCCGCGGAGCCGCTTCCCCGTCGGTCCCCGCAGCGCGGCCCCGGAGCGGCGATGCCCTCGGACTTCATCTCTCTGCTCAGCGCCGACCTCGACCTCGAGTCGCCCAAGTCCCTCTACTCCAAGGGTGAGTCGGCCACCGAGGCCGCGCTGGGCCTTCTCGGCCAGCGGGCGAGCCAGGCCGCCGCAGCCAGCGCCACCCGGGCCGGATTGCGGGCGGCCCGAGCGGTTGGAGCCTCGCGGCAGGCCGGTGCCTGCGAGCCCCGCGGATCCGCCTGGGGGCTGGAGGCGCTTCCCGAGAGCGGCGGGGGGGGCGGCCCTGGGGGCGGGGAAAGCGTGGTCCGAGCGGCGAAGGGGGGATCTGGTTGCCCCGAGCTCGGCTGAATTGGGCCGCTGCTGAAGGAGGCCGGGCTGGCCTTGGCTTCCTTCAACTCCAGCGCCGGAAAGTGGCAGCAATACCCGAGGAAGAGCCCTGCGGCCAGCCGGGCGTGGGTGGCTTTTGACAAGACCAATCCAGAGTCAAACGGAGGTTAGATAAGAAAGATGCGCGAAGCCTCCGGTAACTGGGAAGGCGACATCTTTTGTTTTCCCTCGTCTGGCTTAAGATGTAAACAAAAACTATCATCAAACTATAAAGAGGCTGGAAGTCTAGAGAGGCTTGTGAAAAACTAAAAACAGAATCTGCTGGTTGCTTTTGAAATTAGAAGATTTAACTCTTTATCACAGTAACCTAAAACTCCCATTAAATTAAGTTTCTATTTTGTGGGGTAGTAGGTAACTATAGGTTAGCAGCAGGTGAGTAGCAAATATAAAATATGTTAAATTGTTGAAAATGCCTGTTATTAATAATACCCAAATATGTGTTGGGTATTGTTGTTTGCTCAATATTGCTTCCATCAATCCTAGCAGTAACTTCAGATTTTTATCAAGCTGTTGATTTATTACAGTTACCTGAAGCTTTGAATCTGGGAAGCTTATTTTCAAATTGGTATTCGTGTAGGGTTTTTTTTACCAGTCTATGTTCACATTAACTGTTTTGTGGTGTACAAGAGGCTTGTGAACTGATAGGTAGTGCTTGACTATCTTTCTAAGAATATTTTGTCATTTTTGTCATATATCCTTTTCTTCGTTCCCTTTTGTATGGAATGTTCTGTTATTAGAAAAACCGGTAGTTGTTAAATCTTTAGCAAAAGTTACTCTGACAACCACAAATAACCTTTTATTTAATTTAGATCAGTGATACCAATTATGATGCTAAGAGCATGTGGTTGTGATAACCAAGCAAATATAATCTTACAATGTATTTGCTTTCAAAAATAATTCTGAAAGAATGATAGTAAATATTATTCAAGTAAAACATCCTAAATAAACCTAAATCAAAATGCTGATTGTTGCAAATATATTGAATGTTGTATGTTGAAGTATTATCATTTTGTAAATAAATACAATTTCAATAATTTTCATAGAAGATTTAGGTAAGTATTTTTAAAGACATAATAGCTTCTATAGCATTCTTCTCAGTTTCTCATAAAATAGGCGCTTTGTTATCATATGCAAGGTAACAAAACTAGAAAGAATACATAAATTATCTAGAAACAAGTAGGATTTGAAAGTTTATGTAACATACATATGCGTGTGCATGCAACAGACGCCATATATGTAACATTTTATACAGTATATGAATTCCCTTCTCGCCTTGGTGGGTGCTCTGTGTCTTCCTCAATCTTGGATACTCTACCAGAGACCTGGGAGTTTGAGGATCCTGTGCAGTACCTTAGCTGTTCTTAACACCACACTTCTCTGGAGAGAAAGCCCTGAGGTGGTTTCTGGGATTGATTGAAGCCTCTCCCAGCTTAGGAGCCACAGCCCCGAATTCTACCACTGCTGGGATTGCTTTGGTCTTTCCTTTCCATATCCTTTTTAGTTCCTCCTTCAGCCCCTGGTATTTCTCCATCTTCTCATACTCCTTCCTGATGTTGCTGTCACTTGAGACTGCTACATCTCTCACCATCACTGTGTTCTGGTCATCTACTACGATGATGCCTGATGCCTGTCTATTTGGATCTGGAAATCCCGCAGGATCTTAGCTCTCATATTGTTGCCAACCTTCTATGGAATCTCCCATCTGTATTTGTGAAGGCCTAGCCCATACCTTATGCAGTTGTTCCTGTACACAGTACAGTATCAGTTACTTGGTTGTACTGTTAGTGTATGCTGTTCCTGCCTGCTGCCACCATGTGTTGGACTGTCTCTGAGGCCTCTCTGCATAGTCTGCCTCTTGGGTTCTGTCTAGCGTGGTAGGCCTCTGCTTTTGTGGATCTGGTGCTTAATGCCTGTTCTGCTGCTATGATCAGTTCTTTAGTGATGTGTTTTAATTTAGCCCTTTCCTGTCACTGGTAGGATTTCCCAGAGTCTGGCAACTCAGCTATCTGTCGATAGTACATCTCATCGGGATCACTTTTGTCATGGCTATTCCTCTGCTTGATCTCATTCTGTATGTGTGAGTGGGTATAACATTTGTATATATTTAGCATAACATTATTTCACCCAGAAGACAACAATAAAACAATGCAGGACTTTAAAGCATGCCTGTCTTTCATCTAGAAGTCAACACAATTTAAAAATAGACTAAAGGAATAATGTAATGCTTATCTAAGTACTTACTGTAATACATGTAATTCATTGTCATGTGCTTAAGGCAATTTATAGTGTAATCCTCTTCGTTCTTGCAATAACCTTATAAAGTAGATTATGGTAAGAGACAGTGATGGCTCTCAGTGAGCCTAATGGCTGAATGGAGTTTAATTTGTATGGTCCTAGATTGGTACTTAGACCACTTTGGTCAGTTGCTAGAATTGATATAGCAAACTAAATAATGCACAAAATGATAAATATGGTTTAGACTGCAAATTTATTTTGTGGCATTGATTTGGTTCTTATTATAGAAGGAAGGTTGCAAGTCAAAGATGTGGCAGGAAACCAGAAAAATAAATGGTAGTGGTGAAAATTTATTCATCTTGGCTGCCGCAATAGATACAAAACTATTGTCTTTCCTCCTCCTCCTCATTTTGCATTGCATCTACTATCATTTATAACTTATAATCATGGCAGCCATATGGATTTAAAAAATCCTTGTGCGATAACATTTTTATAGGAATGTACAATTTATTTATTCAGTGGCCTGCTGCATTCAATAATTACTGGGAAACATAATGATAAAATATTCTTGTTTTAGACCAGGCATGTCAAACTGCCGGCCCGCAGGCTTGGATGCATCATGTCGAAGCCGCGCCCACCCCATTGCTGGCAATGGGGAAAAAGTCACGATATGTCGCGCAACGTCACGTGACGTCCTGAGTTTGATATGCCTTTTTTAGACAACTGAAGTTTAATTTGGCAATTTATATGAATAATTGATTCCTGATTCAGTTACTCATAACTGTAGCTTTCATATTTTTAAAAGATAAATATGAAAACCAAATACAGAAGCATTCCTGTCTAACCAAGAACTGTGGCATGGCAGAGAAATAGCATTGATGGACTTTCTGAAGTAGACTGTGTAAACACTACCGAACAGACTATAAACTGAGAAACACTTCAGTAATAGAAAATCTATTTATAATCATCTCTACTGAGAATTTGGCAAGGACTTTCTGAGTATGGGCATTATTGGAGAACAGAAAGAGGCTTGGACAGGATCTGAATGCTTCGGCATTAGGCATATGCATCTGGTGGTTTGCCCTAGCAAGGTAGAACCATGATTAAAGAGTCTCTCGGTCTTCTTAACCACCACCACCACCCACTTAGTCCAGAGACATGAGAGAGATTTGGCATGGCCCTTAGCAGGTGGGGAGCCTAGCTGACCTTCACTGATATCGAAGGCCCAAATAAAAAAGGTTGCATTTCTCTGCTGATTGTATACGAGACCACAAGGACACTTCAGGGCTTCAGTCTGGGAAGTTGAGAAAAATACCCTGGGAGAAGGCAGTAGAAAACTTGCCAATCAGCAGAGAAATTAGCAATGAAAATTTATAAAGTCACCATAAACTGAGCTCAACTCAAAAGCGAGTGTTTGTTTATATGCCGTTCATCTAATGGTGTGTTTTTTATATGAAAGAAGGCTAGCAGTAGATCATGATTAGGATATGGTTGATTCTTAGTTTACTTTCTCTTCTTCCAAGGTTCTAATGCCTGCTTTTAAAACCATCCTTGCTTTCCATTTTTCAATCAGCAGCACTTGGAGTTTTGCAAAATTCAGACTATTTGCCACTAGTTTAATTGAGAAATAGCAAATAAGTACTATAAACACTTAAGCAAATAGAATTGTTTGCATAATTCCAGGATTGGAAATTAGGAGTTCTCACAAATCAGGAATACAAGCGAGTAGGTGTTTCAGTTTGATTATTAGAAATGAAAGAATTGATTTACTCTTACATATATTAGATAGAAAGCCTGATAATATTACAATTATTAGAACTGGGGAATGATATTTAATGTGTCTTGTCTACCCTTAAATACTCACTGAGCCATTTACCAGGCTTGTCCAAGCTGCTTTCTTGCTGCTGCATATGCCTTTCATACTGGAACAGTATAACAGAATTCAGAAGAGTTTATTTTTGTTGAATGCTTGGACCATTCTTGGTTAAACTAAGGCACACAATTATGTATTCATAGTAAACAGTATCTTTGACAAGTAAATTTTCAAACGAAGAACACTGTAATTAAGAAATCAACATCAGGGTTCTGTTCTTGGACCATAGCTGGCACATAATTGGTTCTGAGGAATAACTGATATGGAGTAGAAATAGAAATGCCATCGATCCACCTGTCCCATTTCTTCCCTTCAGAAGCTCAAAGTTAGGTGAATAGCATTCTCTTCCACATTTCCCCCACCATTATATGCTTCATTGTACATAGAATAATTTGATCGTCCATGACTGAGAGGGAATTTCAACCTTGGTCTCAAGTATCTTAAAGACAGCACTATTCACCTTTGGCATTGCTGACCATTTCTTCATGTTTTGAGTAGGTTTTTTTTTAATTGCAAGTGATTGCATTCATGGTATCTTTTAAAAAAATGTTTTATTGATTTTTTAACATAATCACCTTAATATTTGGTAAACAGCGTGTTGTTTGGGGTTATATTTAAAAACAATCAATAACAATTAGTTTCTATAATTCTATAGTCCACATAATACCTTTCATGGTATCTTTTTTTTAGTACTGTAGGCCACGTGTGCCTAATAGAAACAAAAGAGATCAGTGAAAAAAGTAGAATTAATTTCTTGCCACATATTTGGTCCTTACTCAAGCAGATGGATTTATTTTAAATCCTTCAAGCAAATGAAAATTGGAAATGCTGGTTGGAAAAATGCAATCAAAGAATAAAGGGTTGCTCTGTCTTTCAAGTCTAACAATAGTGGGCATCCGTATCAGCAAAAGTTGGAAATCAGGTAATAATAGAACTTCAGTGGTTTTGTTTTGAAACTTTGGTATTCTTATAATGAGGCCCTGCCTTTTTGAAGTTCTGTCTACACAGGATATCAAATGTTGCACTATTTTAATTCAACTATCTGGAAGTAGATGAGCTTAATTCATCAAGGAACAGTAGAAAAAGATGCTAGGTTACATCTAGAATGTCGTCCCCCTTCCGCTGCCTTATTCCTGCCTGCTGGAATCCTTTCAAAGGTTAATATACAACCAGGATGTTTTCCTGTAATTTTTCCAAACATGGTGAGATCTACACTTGAAGCACCACAACAGAAAAAAAGAATATTGATTTGCTAATTGACAGAATAAATATTCTCTAATAATTGCTTCTGAGTTTAATTAAGTCAGCAAGTTGGGGGAAGGCCTTTCTTATACTAGTCTTAAAAGGAATAGTTATTCTCCAGCAGAAGCTTATAAATATTGGCTTGGCTCACTAACAGCATTCTTTGTGATTGTCACCAATCCTCTTTTCTCTTGTGTCCTCAATCATGCACAGTGGACTTTGGAAAAAGGCAGGATCATCTTTCATTTATGCAGGGCTTTAAGAAGATAAGATTAAAAGCCAGCCCTGCTGCCGTTCAGTTTGTTTCTTGCTTGGAAATCATCATGGAAGTAGAACATAAAAACAGAATTTAATGCACCCATCCCAAGGAGCTGGTGAATGCATTTGTGGATTCTTGTTGCTCAACCTGTGGTTCGTGATCCATCTAGTGATCAGAGTAGAATTGAGATTTACATGAGTATCTCTGTATATTGCTTAAAAGAATGTACTATAATGGTATAAAGTGGATCTAGGACAAAATGTTGAAGTGTGAAACTTTTTTTATGTGGGATTGCTAACATTCATATTTAGTTGAAACTTTTTCTGATACGACTTACAGTGGGATAGTTATGATACTAATCTGATCTGTCAAGTGGAAAAATGGATTTTATGAGAAATGTTGCATTCTTCCCTTCAGTTTTATTTTCCAAATGGTATAATGTTTTAATTTGAAGTACTGCTATTCAGAATATCACAGGCCTTTTTCAAAATTCAGTTATTAATTTATTATTTGAGGACCCAAGTTTCAGAATGATTTAAGCCAATTCTTCCCCCCCCCCCCGCACACACACACATCTACAGGAATGCTGTGTAGAGTTACTGTATGTGGCTTAAAATACATGTTAAATTTCTCAAAGACTTCACTCTGCCAAGCTACCCAAACTGAAAAAGGTTGAATATTTTTAGGCCTTATGGGACTGTGACACTGAAAGAAACAAGGAAAATGTTTCCGCCAGGAAAAAATGTTTTGGGTCCTATGGTAGTGATTGTTTCATTTTTCTCTCTAAAGAGTAATCTTTCATCTTGTGCAGAGTAGGTGAGGTGGAGGAGAATCCCTCCTGCAGACTTGCTGTTCTGTGGCTGAGCTTAATTCTCTGTCCTTGGTCGGCATGCAGGGCACCAGCCCACATTTTTTCCCATATACTGAAGTCTTGTACAAGGGTTTATTTAATAATATTGCATGGAGAAAGTAAGTAAAGCTAAACTGAATGCCCGTTCATTTTGATTTGAACCACAAATTAACTCAAGGCTTTGCTTCTGAGTCAGACTCAAAAAACTACTGGCTTTTCTATTTGAGAGAGGACCTAGAAAGTAATCCATGCATATGCAAAGTGTTTTGGCCTCAGTGAAGTGTAGGAACCTAATAACAACAGTGATGGTGGCTATATTAAATTATTGGTTATTTTTTTAAAACTGAGAATAGGACAGATTGATGGGATAAATTAAAATAGCCCTGTATGATCATGCTAATGATCTAATTAAACAAAGTTCATTAAAATAGGTAGAACATTATACTATATACATAAATGTTAACAAATGTCCTAAATAATTACTCGTTTAAATGGGATCATTTGTCGGCCGTGACCAGGGGGGCGTTTTATCAGGTCCGCCTGATCCACCAGTTGCGACCTTTTCTGGACCGGGACGCCTTGCGCACGGTCACTCACGCTCTCGTCACCTCTCGCCTGGACTACTGTAATGCTCTCTACATGGGGCTCCCTCTGAGGAGCACCCGGAGACTTCAACT
The DNA here is from genome assembly GCF_001527695.2 of Protobothrops mucrosquamatus. Taxonomy (NCBI): domain Eukaryota; kingdom Metazoa; phylum Chordata; class Lepidosauria; order Squamata; family Viperidae; genus Protobothrops; species Protobothrops mucrosquamatus. The sequence continues at coordinate 1,149,031 of NW_015386423.1, forward strand.
GGTCCAGAATGCGGCCGCGCNGATTTTAGGTAGGGATGATTTTAAGAAAATTTTAATTGACACACAGCTTCTAATATTTGGCTTTTAATTTGGTTTTATGGGGGTTTTTTGTTCTTTGATGTATTTTGTTTGTCTGTTTTAATATGCTGTGCACCGCCCTGAGTCCTACGGGAGAAGGGCGGTATATAAATTAAATTATTAAATTAAATTAAATTAAATAATGCACATTTCCTAAATCAGATTTTTTTGTGCAACAGGAAATTGGTTGTAGATTAGTACACATATTGAGAGAACTTTTCATGAAAATCAGATTGTAGAAAACAGAATATGATAGAAAGTAGAACAGAATTCTTTCCCATAAACTTCTATTTTTCTGCCACAAAGCATAATTAGCTCTCTAATATTGGGGAGTAAATATTTAAATAAATGAAAGATTGAATCAAAGGTATTCGGTAATGCTTTTAACTGTTAGACAGCATTTTTTGCTTTTATTTTGATGCAAAAATATGTATCTTTGTTCTTCTATAGGCTTAAAATATGCATGTCTGTTAACAATTCTGGTTTTATATATGGGAGACTAATGACCTCTGACATTATTGCCTTTATTTATGTTTTGTTATTAAATAGTAGTGAGCATTTTCTTTGAATCATAAATGCCTCTATTTCTTGTTTGCAGAATCAGTCTATGATCTCCTCCCTAAGGAGCTGCAGCTGCCACCTTCCAGAGAACTCTCAATAGCATCCATGAGTCAAACAAGTGGGGGAGAAGTGGGTTCGCCCCCCCCAGGCATAGTTGCTGCTGGTAAGTACTTCCTTTGGCTTAGATTAAGATTTTAATACCTATGAATATTGTTGAACACATGAGCAGTGCTGGAAAAGTTTGCAGATATATATATAAAAAAATAGAAGCAGCACTGGAGATGTTATTGCCCACTATATCTTCTGCTTCAATTCTTGCACGCATTTTTTAAAATGTGATAATTGCTAAATTATAATTGAGATGGAGTGTTAAATATACCTCCATTTTTGTTAGAGAAGAATTACAGAGAATCAAAGTACTAGCTTTAATTAAATCATATTCCTTATAATTTGAACATTTAGTTATTTCGGAGGTATATGAAGGGACATCAGCTAAATAGAATTTAAAATTACCATAAATTAAAATAAGCTGAATTTTTTTTTGAAAGAGTCTCCTAATTAATGTAGGTTTTAAAGTTTTTTCTCCTATTTTTGTCTTTATTTTATATTATATGAGAGACTGTTGGAGGAAGTTACCTGGTGTAAGGCTGTCTTGGATAGTTTTTATCTTGGAATCATATATATTTGGAGTAGACCCTTTTTCATAGTTCTATTCCAGATTCTCTCCACAAAGCTGTTGCCAGGATTTGGAAACAGGCTGCTTGATTTTTGAAAGGATAAGAGTTGAGCCAGGGTAAACACTTTGCAGCACTGCTCACTATTAATGTATTTGAATTTTTTTCCTCATGAAATCTGTGGATTTAAGTGTAGATCAGGAAAACTAGTCATTAAATTCAAAGAAAATTTCAGCTAAAAAAGTCCTGAAGCATACTTTCCTTTGATCTATAAAGCTAATTAGTTAAAGAGAAAAACAGCTGCAAGAACTTTGGAAAATGCTAGCATTTTAAACCCACAGATCTTTAATGTTTTTCATGTTTGAGCTCATCTTCAAGCATTTGAAAAATTGGCTTAGGAGAACTAGTTGTCTGTTACTTGTCAGCTTTGGTTGTCTGAGTCAGTCCAATTCCTTTCAAAAACTGAACATGTGAGTTTGTTCTAAAGAAAACTAATATGCAGTGGTAGATTCTCTTGTGTTACTCCACACATTGAACAACAAAGTCTTTCTAAAGACATGTAGTAGCAGAGTAGAACATAGTTGTGTATGTAATAGAGAGATTTTTCAGTACTAGTTTCCAGATAGTTGGCAGACAAGCAATGTTATTCAGTATATATTGGTTAAATTATTTGACTAAGTGGTAGCTTGTATTTAATACCTTTATTATGCTCCCTAAAATATGGGATTTAGTAGTAATAATCTTGGTCTGCTTTTTAAAGAAAGATAATATATTTATATAGCAGAGCTAAACATAGGAAGGTTTAATTCCAAATGTTTTATGCAGTGGAAAATTAATTTGCCCACAAGGCTGGCTTAAAAATTGCAACCTTGTCCTGCAAAGTAGAATGAGTACAGATGATAAAGGATGAAAACTGGAGAACAAGAGAAATCTCCTATGATGCATACCAAGACTTTTTTTTAAAAAAAGTGGGGAGAGTTACAATCATTTAAAAACAAAGAATAAACTGTACCTTGTGTGTGATAGGATCAGGACCAATAAAGCATATCTTTAAACGTTCAACTAACATTTGAATACTGTCTACACTAATGACAGTCGTCTTTACATTCATTTTGGTTACATACAGAGTTCTCCATTCTGAATCAGTTTTACTGGTGTCATTGACAGATGAAGCAGTGAGGGCTGATGAGAACTATTTTCTTTATTTAAGACTTAGCTTCTTTTGTTCTCTGCTTCCCTAGCCATAAGGTGAGCCAATATCTGGTGGCCCCAAGTCTCTTTCATTACTTTAAAATCAGGGGTTCTGAAACACATTAACAGGTTACATAAAAATCTGCATCAGTAAACTTCTGATTTCTTGAGGAACAGGATTGGCTGAGCTCAGGCATGAGGCCCTGCAAGAACAAACTGCTAGTTCTGCTACTATTGATTGGCTTTTAATTTGCAAATCCATCTAAACCAGTTTAAAGCTAAGACATGGAAATTAACCTGTCAAGAGCACATTTAATTGTTTTAGCATAAGAGGAATGCTTCATGTTCATCATTCCAGATGTAAGGTGGCTCCTTTATCAACGATCAACTATCAGTTGACAGCTGTCTTTACATGTTAAGCTCTAAAGAGATGCCTCTGTCGCAAAGCCAGAGATCCATCAATAACCGTAAAGGAGCATACATTGATATTGGATGCACTACACGATATGGGACCAGTGTGAAACTAGAGAATGATCCCTGCTCTCCATCTCTGAGAAACAGAAGGAGAAGAGGAGGAACCCGTGTTAGTTTATGCCTAAAGGCCAGGAGGAAATGCTTGGATATCATGGGGCAGCCATGGCCCTGGCCAGTTCTTCTCCTGTCACTTTACCAGCAAGTGTGTGAAGAACTGGCGCACCAGTTCAGATTCTAGTATGTATAAAAATAATCTAAATAAATCTCTACTGGCTAATCAACATATATGAAAGAAATGTAAAACAGAATAATCCCTGGCTAACCTGAAAAAAAATCATTCTTGAGTCCATAAAGAGATAGGTGGCTGGAGTATTCAGTAAAGAAAGGGAAGATCCATCACTCTGGGTTGAAGATGCAAGATGGGCTTCCTGATAAACTCCTCAAAAATTGTGGTAGCACAGATTCTGCTTTCTAGGCTGCTTTTCAGTTCTTATATTAAATGCAAATTAAAAAGTAGATGCCTTTGAGTTAATTTTGATTTAGGAAGATTCCACGGACACATCTAGATAGTTTACCTGATGTGAACATGAAAGAAATTGCAATCTTGGATTGTTTTAACTTCTCAGTTTAACTTGCAACTCTGATGTTTTCTGGCATCCTCTATCTAAATATTAACCAGGCTTAGCTTTGCTTACTTTTGAGCTCAAGTGGTCAGAGTGGAGCCATTGAAATCACAATGATTTATTTGTTACATTTATTTGCCGCCTATCTCGTCATGAGGCTGCTCTAGGCGGGGGAATATCATGTAGCTTATGTTTGCTTCAGTCCCATGGATTTTACCCCTTAAACTCTAAACAATCCTAAACCACGATGCAATATAGTATTCTGCTTCTTCTTAGCATAGGCCAGGTTAGCATGTCTGTGACAAGAAGTATGCGGGTATAATTGTAATTTTTTAAAACATTTGCCCAAAGTTGCTGGGGTTGTGCATTTATTTAATAATAAAAATTGAATTGAAGTATATTTTTTACATAGATGCCAAGTAATATCCCGAATGAGTTCTGCAAATTTCTCATTCTAATAGTGTTTCAAAAATTGGAAAAGCATGGTTTGAAAGAGGAGAAAGTAAGTGAATCGCTTGATGGTGAGATAGGTGGTATATTAACTAAATAATGAATAAATAGAAAAATAAAAGATCAAGCACAACTTCCTCTAAGTGATTTGATTTGTGTTGGAAATAAGAGTTCATGATGGATAAAGAGATACCAGGCCTGCTCCTCTCCCCAATGCCTGATGAGTAAAACCAGTTGCCAGGGCTCATGACACGCAGGGGCTCTTCCTGGAGAGGGTTAGAGAAGGGGCTTCTGTCCTTCAGGAATGATTTCCCTGAGCTCCAGAACTAAACATTTTTGTTGCTATAGGAGCTGATATTTGGATAAATATTAGCTATCAGGCTGCACTGGATTGAGTAGCAGTTGCATTGTTTTATTAATGCTTACAATAAGTATGCTAAGGATAAAGCTGCCTTTACAAACATCCGAAAAATGGGGGGGGGATAAGTGTTTCTGTTCCTGAGGTAAAATTCAGTAAACTAAGAATAGCACGGGGGTGGGGGGATTGGGGGCGGAGAAGGCAAGTACTTGCCCTCTCAATATCCGCAAGGCATAATGGCAGCTTCCCAGAGCTCTGCATCAAACAGGGCTGAATACTAGTCTGCTGGTTGACTGCATCTAATTATCATTTTTGATTGTCAGACTTTCTAGTCTGAATTGATGAACATGAACATCCAGTTAAAGTTGCAGGTAAGAAATAACAACTTGTGTTATTCTGTGTGTCAAAACAGATTGGATTCTGATTTGATTTTTAAAATGCTGTTACGGCATGTAAATGTAATGGGAAATTTTAAACTATTTGGGCTATAATATAAGTGACCAATCTATTCTGAATCTGCATTGAATGTTTAAAGTCAATGGGGTTGCTTTTTGCTATTGCTGGGATGCTAGTTGTTTTCTCTATTAATCCCCTTAACTTGCATTCTAGCTCCGCCATTCAGAGACAGGCATCGGTGGTGGGTTGTGTGCTCTCAGTAGTGAAGACAGATAGTACCAGAGACCCTTAACCCATCCAATCTCACCCAGGGTGTCTAGGTCGGTCTCGTTTCAGACTTCTTCATCAGTCTTTCTCCTTTCCTTTTTACTTTGTTTTATAAATAGTGGATTGCCTTAAGTTAACCTCTAATAAAGCTTTTGACATTGTATCCATAAATGAAGCTGGAGAAGATTAGTAAGCCAAAGTTGGCATGAAGGTATGGAAGCAGATTTGCAGCCACTTTGTCTGTGACTTTGACAATACAAGGTCTGGTGTCCCTCTGTCTTTACTTCAGAACTTCTAACTTTTTCTTTACTGACTCTGGAAAGTCCACTCGGCCAGTAATGGGGAAGAATTGTAGCCATCAAAAATAAATAAATCAAGATTCCTAAAGGTTACTTGTATGGGGGATTACCTTTGGAATGAATCTGCCCTAACCCCTGTTTTAGGGGATGCTCACATTTTCTCTTCGGTCTCCTGAACAGTGAAGAGTATGTGGCAAATGTCTGCCGTGCTTCATTCATTGGCTGCTTGTGCACCTATTGTTTTGCATGGGAATGCTCAGAAGGACACCTGAGACACTGGGCCCTGCCATCCTTCTACTTTGGGAAAATGCAGTTACAATATCTTCTTATTGCTAGGCTTGTGCTTAGCTTCTTGAAAAACCTTGTGCCTCTGAAGGCCTCCCTCTCAGAGTGCCCTGAACTCTCTCAAAGAATGAAATGCTAATGCAGTAAACAAATACTTTAAGCTTTGCCTAAAGGTAGCCATTTTTTTCTGTGCCTACCAAAGAGCCTATGAAGGAGAGAAGATTTTTATAAACGTAAGACTTCCAAGAGGGAAGAAGACTATTTCACTTTATCTAGCAACTTGAGCAGCAGTTGCCAGCTTCTCTGCTTCTGATTCTTGTGCTCTTAAGATCTCAGTCTCATTGCTATAAAAATGCACTGGGCATTTTTGGAAGGCAGTGAGTGTATCTGTGGACAAGGCTCAATACTGTTTGGAAGTCGTTCTGGTTCTATAATTGTAACACAGAACAGGGAAGATGCTTTTTGTATGGTACTATGCTGTTTTGTTTTGCTGTCTGCTTGCCTAGAGGCAAAATAATAATCTGAACAATGCTACTAAAATTGCAGACTTTACTGTGCCTTTTTAAACTATATGGTTGTTTCAATTACAGAATGGATAGTGTGAGAGTACCAAAATCTTTCAGTAGGATAATTGGAGGATTTAATTATAAAAAGTTAACCATCTTATTGCCACATCATGGTGATGCTCATAAAAATATTTGGCACATGATTATAATTGTAAAAAAGGGTTATCTTTGTTGATACGTAATCTCACATTTCACAGAATGCATAAAATTAGCCTGTCCAGCTTCAGTTTTATTAATAATGCAGTTTTGATCTTAGAAATTAACTTATATCCTAGAAATAATACTAAACATTGGAGTGCCCTGTATACATCTGTATTTTAATAGTGTGAAATGAGATTTCTGATAACCTTTTTCCCAGATCCAGACAGTTTTTGGTCACAATTCTTCATGAATGTCAGTTTTGAAGAGACATTTTGACTGTCCTGATTTGGGATTAATTTGTTTTTGAAGCTACTTCAGCCTCAACTGATCAATCAAGGTTTTGCTATTACATATTAAACATGAATTCACATAACATCCTATATTTCTGCCATATGAAAAGTGAGCATTCATTCTTTGCTGGGGTGTGTCCAGTACCTTAAAATAAAGTCTCCGTGCAAACCTCAAACACAGCAGTACGATGCCAGTCCTGGGTTACGCTCTTTTCTGCTTAGTCCCTGTACAGGTAGTCCTTGACTTACAGCCACAGTTGGGACTGGAACACATCTATTGTTCAGCAATGTAGTCATTGTGTGAGTCATCCTGATTTTGCAACCTTTTTTGCATTAAGTGAATCTGGCTTCCCCCATTGAGTTTGCTTAAAACCTTGAAAGGTTTCAAATAGCAACTATGGTTCCGGGACTTTGCAACTCTTATAAATGCATGCCAATTGCCAAGCAGCCAAATTTTGATCATGTGACCGCAGAGATGCTGCAATAATTGTAAGTGCAAGGACCGGTCATAAGTCACTTCTTCAGAGCTTTTGTAACTTCAGATGGTCATTACACAAATGGCTATAAGCTGAGGACTATTTGCATCTTGTAATTACTGAGCTTAATTGAAGCAACTAAACTTGCTCATTTTTTAAAGCTTTGAAAGCCTCTAATTTATATCTTGACCCAGTTTATTATGAAAATCAAGCAGTTTGTTTTATTTGCCCTGATCTACCCAAATTGCAACCTGAAGCACAGGGCTAACAAAATTTTACAAAAGCAAAGCTGGCTCTCTTGATTTCCTTTGTGTATAAGCAAAGTCATTTTTTTCCTTTTCAAATATCATGTAAAATAATATTTTGGAGGAGTTACTATTTATTTGTAAATATGCTTCTCACTTTGTGTTAATATTGTTTAATAAAATCTAATAATCATTGTGTTTCTTGGAAAGATTTTTATTTTCACGTGAATTCCCTCTGCAGGGGATTAATCTGGCATAATAGTGCCAGTGTGAATTTGGGTGATTGTGCTAATTCCCTTTTTAAGTAGGGAAATGGGTCATTCTTTTCCAGAGGTGACAGTCTTTATCTCACTTAACCCACAGATAAAAATGGATGCTAAGCTAACAGACTGGTCAAAACGCCCCAGTCAGTGTTTTGAACAGTTTACATCAGAGATGAGTTGGTTTTCCTACTGACTCTTATCTTATGTAAAAATTCAAAGATTGTCACATTTTGCATGGGTTTTACAACTTGTAGAAAGTATTGTTTATGCCAATGTAAGTTTACAGCATTCTTTCTGCATATATTTTATAATTCACACAGAATATCTAATCAAAGCAAGCTGCATAGCTGAGTGAGTGAATATTTAAAATATACATTTGCTCTGTTTTAACAAAGATCACTTTAGAAATGTCAATTTACTCTAACTCAAAAGTGGCTGCAAATCAGCAATTATAGTCACTGAAACAAATTTTAATTTTTTTTAAGGAAAGCACTGCATTAATGCATGATATAAAAGGATTTTTTATAATTAAAATGCAGTTTTGAATGACTGAATTTATCAATTTCAACCACTGCATTTGTTGAGGCACAAGCTGGAAAATGGAACTGGTATCAATCAGTGCTCTAGATTATTTCAGCAATTGTCTGGCAATGGAATGAGGAATTCTGAGGGAATACCTCACAGATAAAGGTTCCTCTGAATTATAGCTAAAGTAGAAGATTGATTACGATTCACTCTTAATCTGTAGTCAATTTTTTGATGATGTACTAGTATTTTCACTTAGCCCAAACTAACCACAAAGATAGATAGCCAAGCTAATTATTTTCTGAATTATTTTCTTTTTAAAAAAGATTGTAATACTTTAAAATAATCACACTGAAAGCTGAGTATATGCACCACACTTATTCCATTTGAGGCCAGTGGCTCATAAAAAAGTATTCTTTTGCATTAAGAAAAATATTGCCCTAGAGAAAATACTGCTCTCAAATTCAATGCTTCTGCAATTTATTTGATTTTGTGAGACAAGTTCACATCCCAAGTTAAGCTTTGTTTTGGTTCTTGATTTCACAGCATTCTGGAGCATCTCCAGAGATGTTCCAGAGCCCATTTAACTTCAGCAGTTACCTTGGCTGTGGCAGGGAGCTCTGCCTACCCCTCTCCCCCCCCCCCAAAAAAAAAGCACTGGGTCTTTCACCTGAGGAGGGAGCCGAACCAGCTTCTCTCATCTTGCTATTCAGGACCAGGGCACCCTCCAAGTTAAAACCTTAGCCAGTGCTTTTTTGTGGGGGGGGGGGGAAATTCATAAATGACAGTTGGTACCAGTTCCATTTGTTGCTGTTCAGTTATTTTATATTTCATTTCTCATTTGATAATTGATATCTGGAATAATCAGTAGCTCTATTCTCATTTTTTTCTCATATTTTTATTCCAGGATTTGCCTCTGAAGCAGGGAGTGTCTGCATTAAAAATGACCTGTAGTTCTCTGCTTCATAGGTTAGAAACTTATTTTAATACTTCATGGCTAAGCACAGTCCCAGGTTTTTGAACATTTCAGATGCTGAGCAATTGGCAATAATGTGGTTTAAAATGCACATTCCTGGGGGTTTCTATCATTTTTGATAAAATGGCTTAAATTCATAGTCCAGATGAGGCAATGAAAGCACCTTTGTTTGCTTGCAACCATTTTGTGACTTACAGATTTTCTGAAAAGTCTCATTGCTACTATGCATTAAAATGAGAAATATAATTTGGCTATCTTTTCTGAATATTTACGTGTTGCTTAAGCCTTATATTACTTGAAGCGCTTAAATTCCAAAACAAGCCAAATTCTAAAATGTTAATTTGGGGAAAGAATCGGTTCACCAAATCACGCTACTTCAAAGGGACTGCTATAGCCAGCAGAGTTGGGATTAGGGACCCTGTATTGACTTGTGGATTATACACCACAGATGCTTCTTCAGCTCCCTCTTCCTCCGTGGGCGGTGCTTGCAGCTCCTTTACCACCACTTCCGGCCCCACCATTTACTCTACCTCAGTCACTGACAGCAAAGCTATGCAAGTGGAGGGCTGCTCCTCAGCCATGGGGGTAAGTAACCGTGGGGTAAGTGACAAGCAGTTAACCAATAACACAGTCCAGCAGCCACCACAGTCCACCCCGAAGAGGCACACAGTCCTGTACATCTCACCACCACCAGAGGATTTGCTGGACAACAGCCAGATGTCTTGCCAGGATGAGGGGTGCGGATTGGAGTCTGAGCAAAGCTGCAGTATGTGGATGGAAGACTCCCCCTCTAACTTCAGTAACATGAGTACCAGTTCCTACAATGATAACACTGAGGTGCCACGTAAATCTCGTAAACGAAATCCAAAGCAGAGGCCAGGGATCAAACCACGAGATTGTGAAGAATCGACCATGGATATCTTTGATGCTGACAGTGCCAAAGCGCCTCATTATGTCCTTTCTCAACTCGGCACGGAGAGCAAAAGCAACTTGAAAGCAGGAAATGGGTTGGTATCTGCCTTTATGTTCTATCAACATATGTTAAAGCAGACAAATAAAGTAAAAATATAACCTTGATTTTTCTCTAGAGTTCAGCTCATATTTTCACTGAGAAGGATGGGAGAGCTGATATTTTGAATCACATTTAATAGTTTCTTATGCTAAATGTTTTTGGCCAGTTTAGCAATCATTGAACAGGAACAGTTGTCAGCTTTTCCTTGTGGAACTTGATTAGTGTGTGGCAAGTTTTTCAGTAAGAAACAGTTTAAAACAGAGTCCTTAAAGTTGGAATCAGCTCCTGCATATTTTCTGCAACAGAGATAATTGTGGGGACTTAAGTCCATACTTCACTTGCTTCTGTTTCACTCTCTGCCTCAATTAAAGGCAGCTGATTTTGACCTTTCATATTCTTTCTAAAATGTTAAGATGAACCAAATTTGTGTTTGTGTCATCTCAGTTCTGTAATTGATCTTTCAGAAATAAATCTCTATCCTGTTTTGCTCTGTGCTTCTCAGTTGTGTGTATGTGTATGCGTAAATGTTGCCTGCAGCCTGCTTGGGTGGTGGTTTCTCATCTCTTCATTTAATTGGATCTCGATTTAGAAACTCTGGTTTGCATCCCACTTCATCAGTGGAAAGTGCACATGTGTATTATGGCAGGGAATTGTTGATTTTCTACCCAATGGTAGTCGTCGCCTTCCTTTGGAATCCAGAGGATCACAAGATCCTCAGTGTTGGCCATGGGCAAGATGAGGTGCATTTGCCTGAGAAATCAGTGACCCCTGTTGTAGCCTATCGTATTGTGTAGAAGTCTCTAAGTGACACTTGTAAAGAATTCTAGTTTTCCTGGGAACAGGCAGCACCCTGGGGCGCCATTTTGTTTGGTGCCTCATGTCGGCCAATAAACGTGGAAAGCTCTGTTTATAATTTATGTGTATTCAGGAATCTAGCCTGTTCAGTTCTTTGCAAGCCAGTGTTACATGCTTAGGTCAAATCATGGCTTCTTGCTCTGAATTTTAACAAGGTGGACAAGCATAGATTTGCATTTAAGAAGAGGGAAGCCATTGGCTGGATGGTCAGGGCTTGTTATCTGTGCCAGTGGCAAGAGGAGCAGTTGGGCCATGGTGTCGTATATGGTTCCTCCTACATCAGAATTTTTACCACTCTGACTTACTGCATGCGAATGTGGACACAAAGTCATGCAGAGAAATCTTTTGAGTTTCTTGCCTCCTTCTTTGAAGGACTTCTCTTGTTTCTTACAGAAAAGTCTATTTCATGTTGTCCTTGAGTCACAAAATATTGAATTGAAAAGGATTTGCCATGTAAAGGAAACGCCATCTTGCTTTGCCTTCCCTGTTGTCTGGTTTCATACTTGAAATACCACTTGGAAGAGATAGATCATAAGAGACTTTCCAGAGTGAGGTTTGCTACTAAACAGCTTTCCAGGATATGATTGTGGAGGCCTTATTATACAATGTGGCCCATAGTCTTATATGACCTGTTCTCCTCACACAAAATTTATAAAAGCCCTGCGAGGACAACATTAAAGTGAAAACTGCTGGTTCTGCAGATATCCACATTATCAAAAGTCTTCTTCAGAATATATTAAAAGAGGCCATTAGAAGGGATGATTCTTCAAAAAATAAGGTCATATTCTGAAAATTAACACTTTAGTCCTATGAATGTCAACTTAGAAATCAGCCCATTGAATTGATGCTGTTGACTATTTTTGTAGAATAAATACAAGGAGTCAGTGTTGTGGATTTTTTTTCAGAACTGAATGCACTTCAGCTGCTAAATAACTACTAAAATATAGTAATGGGTTAATTAAAACAAAATGCCTTCCTATCATAGAGATTCAGAGGCTGCGTTATACTATGTTAAGTTGTGCAACGCTTCCGTATTTGAAAGGGGAAATGTGGTTGGGCATGCACTAATTGCTTTAAATGTGCCTTTCCCCAGGACTGCACTCTGGTGTGCACACTCCGAATCACGGGTGTCACTTGTGTTCAAAGTGTTGCACAGCCCTGGTGTTTTCCAAGAACCCCTTGCCTAGGGGAATTAGGAATCGGTGCTTTTTTCAAGGGATATTTAATGAGTTTTGTGGTCAAGCAGCAGAATGAATCCTGGTATCCTGTAGTGCATATGAAATCTCTGGTAAATGAAACCTAATTGGAGAGGGGGGCTGATTCTTTACTGATTGCAGAGATGGGGATGATAAGCTATTCATAATCATGATCAATTTATCAATGTAATTATCTCAGAAGGCAAAAATGTGCAATACAATTCTGTAGAGCAGATTCTGGAGCCCTAATGCTGAGCTTCAAAGAATGCTCCTTTCATGCACATTTGGGTTTCTATTGTGTGTCAGAGTTCCTACTTCAGAGGACAGGTCCCCGAACCCTGGCTGGAGCCATCAAGAGGTTGGCGTTTGCAGCAGAGGGGCTGTTTGCACAACAAGGCCTTCCGGAGGTCAGATTTTGAATAATGCAGAGTTATGTTCTCTAAAGAAGGATGGCGGGAATTTATTTGTTACCCACTTCTAAAGCAATAAAAGCCAATGGAAAAAGTGGTGCCTATATCCTGTAGGCCGCTCTTATATATTTGCATATATTTTCATAAAATGGGAAAGTTTGTTGTTTTCAAAATGCAATTATTGTCTAAACCACTTTTAGAAATTAGAACCCTGTGCAACTGCTACTATGTAGCCTGTAGTAAACATTGAATATATTTGTTAAGCATTCTTATTGGAGACAATATAAGTTTTATTCATAAGTGCCCAAACAAAATAAGGCAGAATTTTGAGTTTAACAATATTGCATGCTATGCTTGAAACCTGGAAGTTGACTTGTAAAACATAATTTACTTCATAATACACATATTGTTCATGAAAGACTAGCTAGGAGGCTTAACAGCATATAACAGGAACACATTGCACAGATGTTTTGTAACATATCTCACCCAGTACTGGTTGTCTCTGGAACAGAAATACAAACATCAGTTTCTTGTATTTTGGATGCCTGATAGACCAAAGGTATCAGGCAGAAAAAAATAACAAAATGAGATGCTAGGATCCTACTCTAATTTAATGAAACATTGCACAAAAAGCCAGCTTAGATTTTCAGATCTGGTAGGATGCTTAGAGAAAAAAAGGCAGGGGACCAAATGGTATAAAATAACAAACCACTATCATCCACTTGGTCTAGAAGGGTCCTGCACAATCTATGGCCCACTTACAGGCTAGCAATTACTGTAACTCTGTTCCTGATCTTGAAGCTAGAAGTGTCGTGATAAAACATTTCTGCACTCGGGTGGCTGGTATACCTGGGCCCGAAACCTAGTTGAGAGAAGCTTTTCCTTCATTTTTACTGTCCCAGAAATTAGGGAAATAATGGGTCAGACCTGTTTGTGACATCCAAAGTCAGGCTGAATAGTTATTTTCATGGGTTCCTCCAGGGTTTATTCAAACAGGTTTCACTTATGGAACTCCCCTTGTGATGTAACCCTAGCCGGATCATTTTGCATTTATTTATTTCTTCCCATGGGGAGACAGGGCAGAGGCTCTAAAGCAAATAAACCACTCTGATCTGTTGCCATATTGCCTTTGCAAACTTGAACTCCTGCACGATCAGGAGCAAAGCAAGCCTGAAGCTTCATTCTAGATAATACAGAAATGCAGCATTTCACTTTGAATGCATGGTGTTACCAATGGGAACTAATTGCTATTTTGACTCATTTACTTCTGAAAAGTCTTATTTATGTTGCCAGTAGAAAAATAGGCATGTGATCAGTCTTCAAATAGCTCTGGAGAAGTGCATCAAATATAGTTTTTTTCAGCCTGGTAGCATGAACTCTTTCCATTAATATATTTGTTCTCAAGGAAAGAAAGAAATAATTGCAATCCAGCTTACTTAAATACCACAATGTCAGTTTCTCTCAATTTAAAATACATGGAAAATGCCATGTGAATGGGTCGACCTGATATATTAAAAAAATTCAGCAGCCTAAACGTCCACAGCCTAGATAGCTGTGTCACAGTCAGTGCAGTGCTGAAATTAATTATATTTTAATCTAACAACATTGGTTTGAAAATTTATTTAAACATATACTTACCTGAAGTATATAGCAATAGGGCCTAGGAAGCCTTTGGTCTAGAGGTGGTAAGGATTTGTTTTAACCAGGTGACATTTGTGAACATATGCTAGGTAAAATGTTCCAGGAACTGGCATTTCACACAAGGTGGTGAATTCAGGCAGATTGTTTAAATTGCTTATGGTTAAAATATAACTACATTTTGTCCTCTAATTACTAGTTAAAATACAGGTTTTTAGGTTTCTGGCTATATTTTAATTAAATGACACATTTTTTGTGAAAGGGAAGAAGAGAAATGGTGCAGGTCTGCATGTATGTCTCTGTGTCTCCTGGTTTCCTGGCCACTTTGCTTGTTTGGAAGGAAAGCTTTTGGTAACCTGTGTACTAATCTGCTTTAACACCTCAGAACCTCAGAAGTCCCCAAGGCGACTGGAGGGAAGAAGTGCCCTATGTTGTGTGGTCAGTACCTGAGTAAAAGTGAAGGCAAAGAGCTGAAGATCCTGGTACAGCCGGAGACTCAACACAGAGCTCGCTACCTCACTGAGGGCAGCCGAGGCTCAGTGAAAGACAGAACCCAGCAGGGATTCCCCACCATCAAGGTATGCCAGAAGGGGAGTGAGTGGCTAGAAGGCCTGGGGGCTGCCCTTCTTCCTGGCCTTACTGAGTTCCTGAGAGCAGGCTAGTCAGATTTCTCAGGATGAAAGATGTTACTAGAACTTAGGTAGACAGCCCTCCAATCCTCAGGTTTGTGGTTACGTTGTTGTTCCAGGCAAAGGAATGGATGTTTCTTGGTTTAAGACAGGGAAGCCTTTCTAGCTGGATGGAAGGTGTGTAAATATAGAGCAGGGGCTACTCTTGGCTCTTCGGGTTTAAATGACTGCACAGAGCACCATCTGTGTGGCCTGTCCTGAATAAGAGAGGGTTACTGTTGCTGATTTTTCACTTCAGTCTCCTAGAGAAATTGCAAACATGGATGAAAAAAAATATGTGATGTCCCTTAATTGGTTCCACATATTCATTGACTTTGCACAAACAATAGAGCAGAAAGTGCAGTGGCCCTCTGGAGTAACTGACTGAGAAATAGACACTTAAACAAGTTAGTTGTCTAGTAGTTTTTTCTCTGCAAAATGAAGATGTGTTTCATTTAATTACAAGCTAATATTTAGATCCCCTGGATATATGCACAGTTTCTAAAGAATAATATTAAATACTTGTGGTTTCTGACTTTATCATAAGCATTTTTCTACAAGAGAGTATATAATATATAAAAAGTCGACCCTGTCCAAAACAGACTTTTGAAAATGCTTCCTTTTCAGAAAGAACTTTTATATATGATCAAAATATGAATACAATAAAATCAACTTGAGGGCTTGATAGAATATAACTAAAAATATCAAGATGTTTAAAATTCAAAGAATTCATCTGTTCTGCTCAGTAGAGGAGGACTGTTAGTACCAGCCAGTGTTCGGTATTCAAAAAATGATTGTGCTTGCATTGTTGGCAGATTAATAGTGCTTCACATGGTCCATTAAGTCTTGATTTGTGTTTCCAGCTGGAAGGTCACAATGATCCTGTGACCTTACAGATATTTGTGGGTAATGACTCTGGCCGGGTGAAGCCCCATGGATTCTATCAGGCCTGCAGGGTCACAGGGCGGAACACCACACCCTGCAAAGAGGTGGACATCGAGGGCACCACGGTCATCGAAGTGGGCCTGGATCTGAGTAACAGCATGACCCTGGCGT
The DNA here is from genome assembly GCF_001527695.2 of Protobothrops mucrosquamatus. NCBI lineage: Eukaryota > Metazoa > Chordata > Lepidosauria > Squamata > Viperidae > Protobothrops > Protobothrops mucrosquamatus. Next base: position 1,165,004 of record NW_015386423.1, read on the forward strand.
GAGTCCCTTTTCATTGCCCTGCTGCTGCTTTTGTTTCCCTTGTTAGACTTCTATCCTGCCTCATCTCTGGGAACGGTTTCCGGGTGAAGAATGTCTTCATGAGAGCAAATCTGACATTGGGATTTTTATTTATTTACTAATAAGGTTTATTAGGCCACCCAACACAAACAGTATGACTCTGGGTGGTGTTAAACCCATTTTTGGGTAAAACTACATTTATTTGTAATACAGTGGAGTATGGAGGTTCTTTGGGAGGATTTCTCTCCCCTCTCAGGCTGCCATGTGAATCAGAAGGAAAGCATCTGGTCTCTCATCGTCAACCTGCAGTCGCTTCCTTGCTTTCTGGTTATGATTAATAGCTTTCCACTTTATCAGCAAAAGTGAACAACTCTTTTGATTATTACACACACATACACACACACACACACACAGGCGCTTTGGGTAATCTGTTTGTATTCTGATTGCTCTTGACAAAAATGCCTTCCCATGATCTCTTCTGAAATGACTTGAACTTCACAGGAGCAGTCTGTCTGTCCCTGCTTTTCCACACAAGCCTTTCACTCAGGGCCTCTCTGAACCTAACAGAACGGGATAGGCAAACTTAGTGCTGGCTCTGAAAATAGCCGCTCTTTTGAAGTCCTTCAGCGAGCTCCACATTCCCATAGTGGTTGTCACCTAGAACACTGCAAGTCCGTGTTTGTAAGTTGGTCCTGTTTGACATCTTATACTGAGTTAAATGCTTTGTTTTCCCAGGGATGATGAAGGAGCTTTTAGCTGGGCCCTAAATTCTCCTTCATTTGGGAAATGTAAAACTTGCTTGAGAAAAGCCTGTTTTCCAATGCCGCAGTGTATTTATTTACAAATTGTTCATTCTCACAAGAGGGAGAAGCAAAGTAGTTTCAAAATGGTGATTGGTTGGTCCATTGATGAGCATTCAGCCAGTTGACAAAATCCCACACAGTAAAAACAGATCTGTACCTTGGAGTGAATCAGTAATGCCATTTCTGTTTCCTTGTTTTGGAATATTGTCCCTTTCTATGTTTAAATCTCTCTGCATATATCTATAGAGCGAGCGTTGCTTGAAAAGTGGGGAGGGAAGCTCTTGGATTCTGGATGGAAACAGAATAACAGAATTGGAAGGGACCTTGGAGGTCTTCTAGTCCAACCCCCTGCTCAGGCAGAAAACCCGATACCATTTCAGACAAATGGTTGTCCAGTCTCTTCTTAAAAACTTCTGGTATTGGAGCATTCACAACGTCTGGAGGCAAGTTGTTCCACTGATTAATTGTTCTGACTGTCAGGAAACATGGTGGACTAACCTGTCTCTGCACTGTGGGGACCTCTCCAAGGCCTAGACTGACAGCCGGGTACTGGGCTTGAGATAACAAACTTCTCCAGACAATCTGAATTGCATTGTCATTATCTCATTCTATATAATTGCATATTGTGTGGCAAGTTAAAGCTCTTTGGACCTTTTGTTTATAACAAAGAAATCAGATTGTACACTTTATTTTAGAAGCCTGGGAGTTGGGTGGCATATAAATTTAATAAATTACTACTACTACTACTACTACTACTACTACTACTACTACTACTACTACTACTATTATTATTATTATTATTATTATTATTATTATTATTATTATTATTATTATTATTATTATTATTATTATTATTATTATTATTATTATTATTATTATTATACTCTTTTCCAGGTATTTAAATACAAAAAACATTGTTAGGTGATTCCAATACTTTTACAAAAACTAGCCTCTTTTGAATGAACTGTTTCCATCATTTAGCTGTCCTTTATGTCCATTGCATGCAGTGATATATTTTCATCTCCTAAGTGTCTGTTCTATTTTCACCTTTTATTGGTGGAAAAAGGAATTATCCAGCAATATCTAGTGATGGTCTATATTACATAGTACCATATTTTCCAAAGTCAAGTTGAATGCTTGATCCTCTGGACATCCCAGTTTTTTTACCACCACAGCTCTGGGACATTGAAATTAGATGATTTGGTGGTTGCTTCTGTTGTCACTGCAGACTTGGCAGGACTAAAATAATGCAGAAATTAATCCTAATTAATTGCTAGGGTGGACTGTGTTGGAATTCTGAAGTTGAGGAATGCGGATGTCGAAGCCCGAATAGGCATTGCTGGTTCTAAGAAAAAAAGCACCCGAGCCAGGCTGGTTTTCCGTGTCAACATCCCGCGGAAAGATGGTTCTATTCTAACGCTACAGACTCCGTCCTCGCCCGTTCTGTGCAGTAAGTGACAAAGTCAAATTGTGAGGCAGGGCCTCTAATGACCAAAGCCCCCTTACTTGTTGAGCTATCCTGCTTCTCTACAGAGGATTAAACTTTACAAAAACAAAATCATAAGTTATTTTTAGTATTTACTGAAACAGAACTTGAGAGAATTTGCATAAAATGATCTATTTTAGTGACATGGAGAATAAAACATGGACAAATAGATTTTGAATATTACATTAGGACCTTACCTCATAAGTGTGTTCCTAAAATGGCAACAGCTGGCCATGAGTTCCCAGGGGAACTGTGCTGTACTTTCCCCTGTAAAAGGAAAAGGAGTCTTACTTTTTGAATCTGACGTTTGCTTAAGCTTTTCATAGCATTTGTCCTTTCCACGTATAGGCTGTTAGAGGCCTTGGGTTTATAGCTGATTGTGTATGGATATTTTCAGTTAAATCTCCTTTTCTTTTTGGCATAGCTCAACCTGCAGGCGTGCCAGAAATACTCAAGAAAAGCCTGCATAGCTGTTCAGTGAAAGGAGAAGAAGAAGTATTTTTGATCGGCAAGAATTTTCTGAAGGGAACCAAAGTGATCTTCCAAGAGAATATCTCTGGTGGGTATCAAGGTGTATGTGCCTAGATTGGGCAAATGAAGTTCCAGGAGGATGGGAATGGCCAGCGTGAGAGCTGTTGGTCTCTGTGACTTCCTCGACAGCTTACTGGTACCTTTGTATAATTTTACTGCCTTGCTTTCAAACAGATGAAAGTTCCTGGAAAGCCGAGGCAGAAATTGACATGGAGCTGTTTCATCAGGTATTTGCTTTCTTAGGGATGTAATTATCCATTTGATCTTGAGAACATTAATTTAGGCATTACTATTAAAACAATCCCATTTTATGGTATGTTTTGAAAGTGAGGTTCAGATAGGCATGCACATGCATTTTATTCCTGTACTTAATGGGAAGGATAAATTTTCTGAAATCTGTGGAAGCTTTATGGCTGAATGCAAATATGTAATGTAAACAAATCTTACAGTAAATCTGCATTCAAAACAAAGATCTAAGATCCAAATGTAAAATTATTTTGTAGCCCTTGTTTTCTGCTAGAGGAAGGCCAGCAATAGCACTTATACCATTTCATAGTGCTTTACAGCTCTCTCTAAGCAGTTTGTAAGCAGTTTGCATATTGCCCCCACAATCTGGGTCCTCATTTACTGACCTTGGAAGGCTGAGTCAGCCTTGTGCCAATCAGAATCAAACTCCTGGCAGTGAGCAGAGTCAGCCTGCAGTACTGCATTCTCGCCACTGTGACTCCTCAAGGCTGCTCTAGGGAGCAACACAGCTGTAAAGCTATAGGTTTGAACATTGAGTCATACATACCTCAGTGAAATCATCTTCACTTCTGAGGTGGAAGAGAGGGATTGGGTTCTGATGTCCCCACAGAAACAGCTGTTAACTAACTAGTTGTTCTCTGAGTCCAAAGAACAGGGCAGATCTTTGATAGAGAGCCACCATTCCTCCTCCTCATTGGTTGTTAGGATTGGGACTCTTTGGTGGAACTTTTGCTCAGCTTGGAAAGTCAGATTTCTCCATGTTCAGAGTTTGTGTGATTGAGTGCCAATGTACTTACTTGCCTTTAAGAGCTCAGTAGAAATAACCGTAGTTTCACCTCTCCATTTAACTGACTTTGTTCTGAGTCCTCCATCTTTCCCCCTGCTCCCCCCTTGGATAAACTCAGCAAAGGAAGTAACCAGCAAGTTTTTGTTTGTATGCTAGATTTATGAAATGAAGTAGAGGTAGGAACAGGAACAGCCGGCTTATGTATCTGGGCCCTTATTGATAAAAATCTAAATTTTCTTATGTCAAATGTCACAGACTGGAGGCCTTTAATACCTAGCCACTTTTTTTTTCTTTTCAGAATCATCTAATTGTGAAGGTGCCACCTTATCATGACCAGCAAATAACTACATCTGTTTCTGTTGGGATTTTTGTCGTGACCAATGCTGGGAGATCACATGACATACAACAATTTACATACACTCCAAATACATGTATGTAAAAAGCACAATATTTGACCAAGGTGTCTTGGTCAAAGTTTGTCCCGCTTGGCCAGGGAGCTGCTTAGGGAACATGAATCATTGGCCCGAGGACATCTTGGCCAGTGCTTGCAGTTTGGGAAAGAGGGTGTGCGCAACTACCACGGATTTCAAGGAGCTGTGCTGAATGTTTCAGTCATTGGCCTTTGGTTCTTGAAATGTGTAACTTGTGCTTATTGGTGATCTGAAAAATTGGGAAGCTTGACGTATAATTTCCCTGCTTACATCTCTCCTGAACATTTTGTTTCTTCAGCAGCAGCTCATACTCTGAATGTGAACGTGAAGCAGGAAATATCCAGCCCAACCCAGCCCTGCTCTTTTGATGATGCAGCCAAAGGTAATTCTGGACGGCAGCCTTCCTTATCACCTCAGCCAAAAACTTCATAAAACTGCTGAGGACATCACATTGAAAAATGGCCGTCATAATTGGCTTATTTGGGAACTTTCAGGCTACAGATGTTTTCTGTTAATATATGTTGTTTCTCCTTCGGTCTGCTTCCTGGCTGACTTCCAAAAATTCACTAAAGTTTAAATACTTAATTCTGAGAATGATTTTTTTGTGGGGGGATATACCTGTAATAAATGTAATAAACAAGCAAGCTTCAGTAGGCCAGAGATTACTGATCAAGCAGGCTAAGGTGTTTGTGCTGGTAAGCTGAACCATAATAGGTGCCATGGGGTTTTTTGGTGTGTAGCAGCCATTTGGGTTGACATTGGCCTTCAGGAGTGTCTTTTACTGCAAAGACAGACTGCGTAGCCAGGACTTGCCAGGAAAGGTTATCTGTCTTCCCTTCTAACAGGCTCTTCTCTCTAGTAGATGCTGTATTTTTGAGTTTCATCCTCCTGGGGTTGACTTAGGGAATGAATTCTGCTCTTTGTCTTCTGCAGTGAATTCCAATGGCTGCCAGCTGGACCAAGTAAATCTTCTCCCCAGTGCCTTGGTAACTCCTCTCAGGCCAAACAGTATCGTTAAGAATGAAGAGGCTGCTCCAATGGAACTTGTGGCCGAGAAAATGTCTCTTCCTGCCTTTAATGTAAGCAGCAGTTGAAAAATGGTTCTGGACATATGTCTTTTATAAGAAAAGAAGAAAATTATGAAACTTTTATTTAGAACATTTGTTTGACATCAAATGTTGTTTGACATCTGTTGTGACAAGTTTGGTAGGACTACAAATATTTATTTCACTTTTTACAATAGACAGGAGAAGTTTAACTGGAACATACCTTGTAAATAAGCAAGGGAAAGATGTGATAACACGATAGTATACCGTTCTTTTAAAACTGAAGTGGCATAGAAAAGCTCACCAAGCATTCTATCAAAATCACCTGGGGAAAAAAGCTTTATGTTTTCTGACTGTAGTTTTAACACATTATTATAATCCATTCTGATACAACAATATAACCTCTGCTGTGGTGTTCATAATCATGCAAATTAAGGGTGTAAGGAATGGATTTCTAAAAATTGGAAAACAATTCAATGAAAAGTATATAATGAAGGAATGAATACTTTGTAGAATTCAGGATAGTTTATTTTTCTCCCTGAATTATGGTTAGGCAGAGAAAAGTAAAAATTCGAAATCTTACTGCTGTGTGTGCATGTTTCTCTTCAGACAACCAGCGCCATTGGGCAATCTCAAACAACTTTGGAGACCACCATATCCAGCATGTTGGGGAATGGCACTTTCTCCTCTTCTGCTTCTCATTTGGCTCCAGAGAGTGAAAAGCAGCCCCTGCAACCAAAGTATCCTCCTGAGACTATGCCGACCCTTCAGGCCCCGGACGTCGTGCAGTCTGGCAGCTTTCCAGCTGCCTCTGCTCCGAGCCAGCTGCAGAACAGTGATACCCTCCTGCAGCAGGCCTCCCAGTTCCCCTTGAGGGAGCCTTCCTCCAGAGAGGCTTTGCAGTCAGACAGCACAGCCATGGCTTTGTCCCAGCTGACGGAGACCCCCCAACAGCCTCCTCCCCTTCAGGAGTCCAGCCAGGCACTGCAGCAGCAGATCTCCTCAAGCATGTTCTCGGCCGATGGGGTGAGCCAGCTGCAGAGCACAATCCAGCAGCTGCAGACGGGGAGTTTTCAGTCCGGCCCTGGTGGCAGCGGCAGCGGCAACAGCAGCAGAAATGTTGACCTGGTTCAGCAAGTCCTGGAAGCTCAGCAGCAGCTGTCGTCTGTCCTCTTTTCAGGCTCTGAGAGCGAGGACGTTCAAGAGCAGCTCAGTGTAGACATTTTCCAGCAGGTTAGCCAAATCCAGAATGGAGTCAACCAGGGCATGTTTTCTTCATCGGACACTGTTCACTCGAGGGCAGAAGACCACCTCCCCAGCCGAAATGAGACCATGCACCCGCAACCAGAGACTTCGTTGGCTGGCCAGCAGCAGCCGCAGCAACAACCGCAAGTGATGGAGACGTCTGCTGCGATGGTGATCGACATGCAGCAAGGCCTTTGCCAGGCCCCCAGCTGCATGCCGTCCGACTTGTTCTCCTCCGCCTCCTCCGCCTCCTCCTCCTCCTCCTCGGGAAATGGAAGCATCCAGCAGTCCCCAGTGTACCCGCCAACTTCCCATTTGATAGGCGGGCTGTCAGCGAGTGAAGACATGCAAATGCAGTGTGAGCTGTTCTCTCCCACCAGTGTCTCAAGCAACGATGCAGGCACTCCAGGGCAGCCGCAGCAGGAGCAGGTGCCCACCAGCGGCCCTGCCATGTTCCCGGCTTCAAGCTCTGTGGAAGGCAAAGAAGCTTCAGGACAAGCCAAACAGATGCAGAGCAGCGTCTTTCAGGCGATGGTCCAAATACAACACAGTGGGGAAAGCCAGGCTCAGGTTGCCCTCTTTCCTTCCTCGGAGGACATGATGGCTGCCGTTCAAGGTGCCGGAGCCCAGCAGCAGGGTGGGGGGCTCTTCCAGCAGAGTGGAGAGATGCTCTCTCTCCAGGCGGGCACTTTCTTGCCCCCAGCTGCCCACTCCCAGCCTCAGCTATTCCACTCTCAGAGCCCCATCGGGGACACCCAGAGCATCTCTCAGGAGACGCCCAATTCTCTTTTCCATAGCCAGAATGCAGCCTCTTCTTCTGAGCAGCTGCAGCAGCAGCCAATGTTTCATTCCCAGGGAAGCCTAGGAGTGGTTCCGGACCAGCAGGCAAGCAGCCTGTTTCTCTCCCAAAATACAATGGGCTCCTCCGTTGCGCAGGAGGAGCAGATGCCGTTCTTCGCCACACAAAGCTCTCTTTCTCCTTTGCAAGGCCCAGCCAGGACTGAGCAGCAACCCTCCTTCCAACAGCCCCACCTCCAAGGCCCTCTGCTCACCCAGGAGCAGCCCCAGTCGACACATCAGGCCCTTTTCCAGGCCCAAGTAACTCTAGGCCCCCTCCCTCCCTCTGGGGTGCCTCCCAACCAGCAGGGGGGCATTTTCCAAGCTCAGCATTCGCTTGTGGCTCTTCAGAATAGTGCCTCTACCCAAGAGCAGCAGCAGCAGCAGCAAAATATGCGGTTCAGCAGCCAGAACACCATGGGCTCCGTGACCTCTCAGAAGCCAACACTGCTGTTCAGCTCCAATCCCAGCACGATGACCAGTCAGGAACAACAGCAGAGCCAGCCTCTCTTCCACCCCCAGAGTAGCCTGGCCCCGAGGAGCCAAGAGCAGCAGCCCATGCAGTTCCAGAGCCGGAGTTCAGGCTCCACCCAAGCTGAGACACCACAGCCGCCGCCAAGCTTATTCCATGGCTCGGAGCCGGTCACCCTCTTCCTATCATCAGCTTCCATGTCTGCCTTGCAGGGCAACATGAGCCAGCAGGAGTTGCAACAACCCCCTCTCTACTCCCCACAGAGCAACCTGCCAAATATACAGGATACTTCATCGGCCCCCCAGCAGCAGCAGCAGCAGGCAGTCACTTTGTTTCACAGTGCCTCTGCTGGAAGTTCTATCAACCAGCTGCAGAACCCCTCCACCTCATCCCCACAGACCTCTGGGATATTCCTCTTTGGCATCCAAGATGGTAAGTCTGAGTGTAAAGATTGATGTTCAGAGCACTAGATTTTCCTTGCTTGTCTGCCTCTAATTTTGGTATTCCATTTTACATACCTGAGCTATGAAAACAAAAATACAGAATTAATTCAAATCAGGGTGCTGTGAGGCCTTATGGGCATTGTCGCTACTTGGGTTGAAATTGGCATTTAGATTCATGATCCTGCTTAGTTCTCCCTGCTCAGCAAGTTTACACTTGGCTCTAAGCGATACTTGCAAGACCATATTGGTCATCAGCCTTGATCTGGATGTGTTGTTGGAACCTTGTTTCTTCAGCAGGTTGTGGTCAGCTCTTAACATCTGGACCAGGTTCCATGTCAGAGCAGATGATGACCCTCAGGCAAGCACAGAATGAGGCACAGCCATCCGTCACAGCTCTCCTGTCCCAGCAAATGTCAGAGAGTCCTCAGATTTCTTCTGCAATGACCACCAATCAGAATATGAAGAAGATTGATGACTTGCTTGTATCCTTACAAAATCAGGGGAACAATGCCATGGCTGGATCCTTCTAACAAGTGAGGTAAGTCAGGACCATTTTCTTGAGCTGCAGAAGTTTTTTGTTTAATTAATGAAATTGGGGAGCATGAAGCATTCTCTGTGCTGTTGTTTTCCTGGAAAGGAGACGGGATTAGTGCTCACCTTGTGAGCCGATTGATTACAGGCCTAATTCTTGAATCAGTCACTTGTTTTTTGGAGAGAAAGGCAGCTTTATATCCAAAGGTGCTGGTTACCACTGAATGATTTTGCTTAGAAAACAGTGTGGATGGAGTGTGTTGACCATAATACACTCCGAGACCGCCTTCTGCCACAGATTGCCTCTCATCGGCCGGTACGCTCCCACAGAGAGGGTCTCCTCAGGGTGCCGTCAGCCAGACAGTGCCGGCTGGCGACCCCCAGGGGGAGGGCCTTCTCTGTTGGAGCCCCCTCCCTATGGAACGAACTACCCCCAGAGATCCGGGTCATCCCGGATCTCCCCTCCTTCCGCCNGATTGGATTTTAATTTGATTTTATATTGGGTGTTCACAAAATTTTAAATGAAACGGCAAAATTAATATTTCTTTTAATTGTATTTTAAAATGGTGTTTGTAAGGTCTTTATCTGTTTTTAGCTTGCTGTAAGCCGCCCTGGGTCCGCCAGGAGAAGGGCGGGGTATAAATCTAATAAAATCTAAATCTAAATCTAAATCATCTTAGTCATTAGTGCTAGACACTTGTCCTTTAAAAACTCGAGGCAGAGTTGAAATTCTGCCAAGCTGAATGCAATTAGAAAAAAGGCACTCTCTAGTACTGCTGTGTTAACTTCAGCACTTTTTATTTGATTTATTTAGCATTATTTATTAGCTACATCAACTCTGGCTAATTAAATCTGGGCATTCCTTGAATAATAGAAACAAGAACAGAACCCCCAAATGCAGCCAGAAATACACCTAGCTATAATGGTCGCCCTCAATCAGAACGAGGCACTTGCAAGCCCCATACAATGAACTCAAGAAACAAAAGCTGCAGATTTCAGAAAAGCATCTTTAATACTCTTTAGGGTAAAAACATATTATTTAAAACTGTTTAAGGAAGGCCCTGGACAAACTTCTAGCAACCCTCTTCCTTGAGGTGCTTCCTAGTGGGCGCCCAGAAGAGAGAATCTGTTGGGGTTGCCAGTGCCTGTTCCATCTTTGAATTGGGCCCCAATCCAGAATGAAGGGGACCCAGATAAACTGCCTCCTCTTCTGTCATTGATTCCATTTTCCCCCTCCCCCTTCTCTACAGCCGTTTCCCTCAAAATGAAGATTGGAAACCATGCCAAAATGCTTCTTCAGGAAGGGTGCACTGCTGCCTCTTTCAAAGCCACAGCATGAGCTCCTTCAGAGAAGCAATGATTGCTGCTTGAATTTAGGCTACTGGAAGAACCGTCTCATCCCACTGGGATTGGTCCACCCCACCTGTGCTGGCAGAGGAGGCATGGTTTGGGCCCATTGGCCAGGGTATTCTGGCTATTGGGGTCCAGGAGAAGAGCCTTCTCTGCCATTGCGCCTGCCCTTTGGAACATCTTGCCCCCTGGAGTGAGGTTGGTTCCAACCCTCCTGACCTTCTGCGAGAGCCTAAAGACCTGGCTCTGCCAGCTGGCTTGGGGTTCCAAAGGGGGGGCTTCAATCTTAGGGGTAGTTGATAGATTAACAACAGCTCCCACCCCCTTCTCGTCCTACTATCTCCCTTCCTCCTCATCGCATAGCTAGGTTGATTATCTGGATTTTGTTATAGTATTGTATTTATATGGTTTTGTATAGTTTTATCTTTTAATATTGTAAGCCACTCAGATTTGCCTTGTGGTAAGATGGGTGGCTAATAAATTTTACAAATAAATAAATAAATCTAGCCTGCTTAGCAGCCTGAAGAGCCAGGAGGATCATGATTCTAATCTGTTTTCCTTCTCATAGGCTTCTGTGAAAGTGGTAAGCCTAGAGAAGAATGGAGTGGCTGCCATCATGGGGGATTTAACATGAGCCCCTAAGATTGCTGGGTTGTACCCACTTTTAAACTGATGGCAGCCTTTCGCTGAGTGTCTTTTCATGGAGAAAACCCAGTTGTTGAAGGCTGCTAAACGCAAGTGAGGAAGGATTAGTCTTTGTGTTATTTATAAATGTCTTTTTGTTTTCTTTCTTTCATTTAGAAATCCTGCACTGGACAGACCGACTTGCAAGACTCCTTTAGCTCTAGTGATTCTGGAGTTTAGCAAAGTAGCGCTAACTCTTCTCTGTTGAAAGAGGGCCTAAAGCAACATCTTCATCCTTGCTTTGGAAGAACACCACTCTGGAAGTGCTGCTGAAGTGTGTGTGTGTTGGGGGGGGGGAGCCAGGTTTTGTATTATTCAGGCATGGGCTGGACTGTTATCTCCATCCCAAGTTCTGTGAGGGATGCAGAGCGTGGCTATCATGTGTCAGCACAGGGCAAGGACATTGGGCTCCCTCTCCCGTCTTTTTCTGGTTTTCACGATTCCTTGGGTGCATTTCCTGTGTCCTCAATCATTTGATGGCTTCCCATGATTTGTGGCTAAGTATGGGAATGGTTTCCATTGAAAAATGTGGCTTGAGTAGTATAGCACAAGTCTTCTGTGTATGCTGTGAATCCCACCCAGGGTCAGGGCTTGATGCTACACATGTCAGGTAGTGGATTGGGCTCTGAAGCAGCAGCTGCTCCGATCAGAGTAATGAAGGAGCCTCGGGGGGTGGGGTTGGGGAGGGGCTCCTGTGGTGGTTTGAGGGGGCCTTGCAGGGGAGGCAGCCTCCGATTGGGGCTGTGGTTTGCTGAGAGTTGGGCGCAGATGGCTGTTCTCCCTTCTCAGAAGAAACCAGTTGCTGGTCTAAGGAACGGGCTCTTTTTGGAGCCTGCTTTGATCAAATGTGTCTGACTCTTCTTAAAGCTTCTCACTAGTTTCCCACCTTATTTAAATATTCTGCTTTTGACACTTTTGCCATTGCTGGGAGATGGAGGCTCCATGGTAGGAACCGGGGACCTTCTCTAAGCTCCACTTTGAACTCCAAGGCAGAGGAGCAGCTTTGGTCCTGCCAAAGGACATTGGTAAAAAGCTAGTGCGGTCCAGACTATGTCATCCTTAGCAGGCTTTCCTGGGGTTCACCTCCTGCAGCCGCCTCCAGGTCTCTTGCACATCCACCACTGCGTGGGGTCTCTGCCACTCCAGAAGGTTCCTGTGCAGCTCTTGCTGACCTCGGGGGCTGTTCCAGGGACGTCCTGGCTGTTTGTCTTCTGTGTTGAGAAGAATGTCGCTTGTCTCCCTCGTGCACCCCTGTGTGGGGCTTCTTCCTCATGCTGTGCCAGTCTGTCTCTTCTGTTAGTGGTCCATGCATTCTGTCCCAAGAGGTTTGGGTTACATTTTCAGTAGTACAGGCTCTTTTGCCGATATGAAGGGAACTTTTCAGAAAGAGACCTACTCGGGGTCATTTAATTTTGAATACAGTTTTCAGTCGTTCAAGTTTTGGATGGTTTATATCTAATGTGTGTTTCATTTTTTGGAAAGCTCTATTTTGTATTTAGTAAATGATAAAGTATTTTGCTATTTGTACTAGATGAGTACATTGGCATATATATATACATATATTCTTCTTGCCACAGATTTTGTGGCAAACGTGTGAGTTTATAGTCTCTTCTCCCACCACATGGCTTCTGGTAATGGGGGAAAGAGGACGGGGTTTGTTAAATCTTCATGGAGTATTTCTGTAATTTTTGTTACAGGTGTTCCTTCTTTGTCTGGCCATTCTGTCAGTGCTGGCTGGCCGTGAAGGCAGCTTCATGCCTGAGGGACGGATCTCCTGCTGCGGGGGGACTTGGCGGGGGAGCCCTTTAGGGTGACTTCTTAAGAGCTGGGATTTGATTCTGCTTTTATTCTCTGTTAATGTCTAATGTTTTTGCAGGCTTTTTAATTTATAACACTAATACCCTCTGCTTTCCCTCTTTTGTAAATCCTATAGATACCTTGAACCTAATTCTGATGCTGAGAAAGAGAGGTACACACATGCTGAGGGAATTATGGGGAGGCAGTGAGGAGAGTGCAAAAAGGCCCCAAGTCAGTTTGCTTTTTTGGGGGGGGATGTGTCACAGTCTGAGGTCAGCTCCTTGTTAAGAGGTTCCCCTGTCCTCTCTGAAGGGTGCCGGGGGAATGAGCAGGGGCAGTCTGGTGAGCTGCTCGGGGCCAATGCCAAGACACCTGGGACCAATCCTTCATTGAACCAAGATTCTGCCCAGATCCCCAGGAAGCTGCTGGTTCTCCTGGCCACTTCCTGTAACGTCAGCATCTGCTGCTTCTGCAAAATGGTGAAATTGATACTTTGTTGGCTGGTTTTTACTTTTCCTTGGTCCAGTTTAGGTCAATATTTAAATGTGCAACATTTTGAATATGTGATTTGGTTACCAAATGTATCTTTTTGGAGCAAAGGGGCTGCTCAGTAGCTGGCAGAGGCTGGTCCTGCATCTTTGCTCCTGCTTTCTATGGGCAAAGGGAACGGAGGAAGCAGAGCCTGCAAAGGCCACAAGAGACTCAGTTTCCCTTGGCAAGCTCTGCATTTAGCTGCTTCAGCAACCCAACCTGGTTGCTGGAACTTGCTGTGTTTCTGCACAAAGGCTGCATTCCCCACCTCGCTGTTTTCAGGGCAAGAAATGTGAGGGACACTGAAGAATGAGAAAGCCCACGGGGAAGAAGGATCAGTCTTTTGTTGTGGGAGGAGATAGTCCCTGCCTTTTACGTCAAACTCCCTCACTGAAGGAGGGATTATGGAACTCATTTGTAGAATTAAGTAGGTCTTTGTGGTTACAAGACCCAGAAAGAAGATTAAAGTTCAAAAGAAAGTGTAGTCTTTTAAAATACAGTACATTGCCCTTTTAAAGTTTATACTAAGAATTTTGCCATACAGGTAGTCCTTGACTGACATCCTTTCATTTAATGACCAAAGTTACAAAAGCGCTGAAAAAATTGATTTACAACAGATCCTCACACAGTTGTCACAGTATTCCCATGGTCACATGATCAAAATTCCAGCGCTTGCAACTGGCATGTAGGTCTGACAGTGTCCCGGGGTCAAGTGATCCCCTTTGAGATCTTCCCAGCCATCATCTGACAAGCAAAGTCAATGGGGAAAGCCAGATTCAGGTAACAACTTTGTGATTCATTCTTTAGTGATTGGCTTAACGACCATAACAGAAAAGGTTGTAAAATTGAGCATGATTCACTTAACTATTGTCATTCTTAGCAATGGAAAGTTGAGGACTACTTGTAGAATAAAAGGCAAATTGAAAGAAAAAAGAAAATGCAGGAAATGAAAAAAAATTAAAGACTTCCAATTTTCTTTTCAACAGATACTTTATTTAATAATCCCTCCTTAGATATATAATAAAATGTATAATCCCTCAATCCCTTATTTAGTCCAAGCCTGGCTTAATCTTCAAACCCATAAGCCATAATTTCATTTCTTTTTTCAGCAAAAAGTCCATAAGGTTTCCAGTTTTTTTTAAATGACTAAATAGTATGTAGGACAAGTTTTGCCATTTCTGCAAATTCTGACATTTGCACAATCCATTCCTCCACTGTGGGGATTTCATTAATCTTCCATTGCATAGTTGTGCATATGATAATCTTGCTGCAATTACCACATATAAGATCAGTCTGCCGTGAGTTTTTCCTAATTCATTTTCCATAAGACTGAATAAAGAGAGTTCTAGTTGCTTTGAAATATTAATCTTTAAAGATTCTTTGCATCATTGTGTGAATTTGTATCCAAAGTGTATTGGCTTTTTCACAAGTCCATCATGCATGATGAAATATCCCCTCATGTTTATAAATTTCTAACACTACTTTGAAATACCTTTATATTTTTGATAACTTTTCTGGTGTCATATACCAATAATACATCATTTTATAAAAAAATTCTCTTATATTTATAACATAATGTAAATTTAACACAAATTACCCAGATTTTATCCCAATATTAATCTCTATATTATATCCAAAATTAATAGACCATTTTGTCATGCTATCTTCAAACTTGTTCATCTTCCATTTCAAATCTTAACAAAAGTTTATACATTTTTCCTATTATATATTCATTTTTGTACAATTCAGTTTCAAATTCCAATTTATATTTTTCAGTTCCGTTTGTCTTTTTATCCACATTAAACCTTTTTTTAACTCTACGTATCTAAACCATTGAAAGTTATATCCCTGTGAGTTCAGTTGCTCTCTTCATCTTAATTTCTCCATCCTCCTGTATGAATAGGTCTCGTGTTAGCTATTTCTTCATGTTGGCTGCTTGTTTCTGTAGAATGCTTCTTTGCTAAGGTCAATAAAGGTATCTTCAGGCCCAACCAGTGTTCGTATTTATTCCATATTCTCAGTACATTATTTTTCACATAATTAAAATCCACATTGTTACGCTACAGTAAGAACCTTACAGCAAACAAACCTCAGATCATGACCCTTTGTTTCAAACATTCTTTTTTTTCTCAGCAAGACCCATCCTTTCATCCAAATTAAATAACAGACTACAAAGTACAATTTAAAATCGAGCAATCCTAATGCTTCCTATCTTTTGCATCCTATAGAATTTTGTATTTAACCCTTGATTTCTTGCTATGCTATACAAATCTAGATAAAATTATTTGCCACTATTTAAAAGAAGCATTTTTCAAAATCAGGATTGTTTGAAATAAAAACATTATTCTAGTTAATGTATTTATTGTTCTCACAGAAATTCTTCCAAGCCGTGAAAGTTGCAACTTCTCCTTTCTTAGTAAATCTTCCTTAATTTCATTCCATACCTTAACATAATTACCTTGAAATAACATGCAATTCATATTAGACATAGTAATATCTCACTAGAAAAACGTTTGCTCTGGTGGTTAAGACTTCAGGCTAGAAACCTGGAGATTTTGAGTTCTAGTTCCACCATAGTCACAAAGCTAGCCAGATGATTTTGGGCTGGTCACTCTCCCTCCATCCTGACAAGAAAGCAGAGACAAACCATGAATGAAATCTTGCTAAGACAACTGCAGGGACTTGTCCAAGCAGGTGCCAGGAGTCAAGACTGACTCAAAAACGCACGCACGCGCGCACACACACACACACACAGATAAAAACTTTATTTCTTTCTCAGTTTGAAAACCAATAGTCACTCATGAGATGGGAGTGGCCTCCAATCATTGCAAGCAGCTCCTGATTTAGTCATAGTAAGCAGGCGGTTTCCCAAAGCACCAAATTCTTTTCAGCTACACTTCTGCATGTCCTGAAGCAATAAGCAGGCTGATCCTCCCTTCCTCTCTACCATAAATGCAGCAGCTGGCTTGGGCTGTTCCGGCTGTTCAGAATCGGTTCTGTCGGCTTGGGGGTCAGGCCACTCTGTGGGAATGGAGTCTCTTTGGAGCTAGAAGCTTTGTGAATGCCGGACATGCTCTCCCTGCTCTCCCTCAGTCCCAGCTTCCCAAGTGTTGGTCACCTTACAAGGGAAGCTGCGTGGATCATGGGAAACAGAGGCTGCGTTCTGCCAGTGCCCCCCCCCCCCCGGCTTTCCTTCCTCTTATTTCCTGCGTTCCTGCTTCGCTTTGGGCAGGACAGAAATCAAGCAGCCATTGAGCAGTCCCTTCCAGATCCTGCAATGTGAATGTAGCCTCATTTGGCCCATTGTGCATTTGTGTATCCCTGGCTTGTGTCGGTGGGTTTCTCAGAGCACTGATAACCAATTTTCAATTTATTCTATTGAAGGGGCTGGGGTGGGGTACTTCGTTTGCATTTGTTTTTTAGCTCTTCTGTGATAACTTGTTGAATATTAAAGAGATATTTTGCTTCTATTGGGACATTTGTATACTTGCAACTATATTTCTGTACACAGCTGCAGTCCAGAATAAAACTTTGAAAGTTTTCATTTCATAATGTATAACTGGCGTGCTGTTCTTTCCAACATCTTCCGTTTAATAGCATTAATTCTCTGAATTTTGCGAAGTGTCTTCCTCTCAGGCTCAGAAGCTGAAGAACACTGAGACTGCAGGAAGAGGCTCACCATGTAAACATCTTACTCATTCCAGAGCCTCATTTTTTCTGTTGCATTTAGTTTCTCCAGCTGACAGCCACTTTGGGCTGCATACTTGGTATTCCTGTATTGCCATCTGTCAGAAATGGTATAGGGACTCCTGCTTGGGTGGGGAGTTGGACTGGATGACCTACAAGATCCAACTCTGTGATTCTATTGTTCTGTCCTATCCTATCCTATTATTCCTATTCCATTCCTCAAAAAGCTTTGGGGTTGTCTGGGGATGCTTACTCTGGGAACAGCATTGGGAGAAGTGCAGATCTTGGCAAAGTGGGGTGGGGGAGGGAGACCTTTATGTGGGAATAAAGTCTTTAGGCTTGATGATCTTCTGAACATGGCCTGTGATTGCCTTTCAACATGGCAGGTGGAAACAGGTGGAACTTTTTGTTCTGCTTTATGGAGTGCAGACTGAAAAATGTTCCTGATAACCCATAATGTGTTTAAATAGAAATGGGAATGCCCCAAGATGCAGTTTGGGCACTGAGGTTTTAGTTGTGATCGAAGCCATACAAAGAGCTAGTCTCACCTCTGCATTAATGTCCTCTATTAATTCTGCATTCTGAAACTTCAGTCAATCAATCTGTGTCTCACACAACTAAAGGGACTGCTTTTCTCTGCTTTTTTGGTTGTGCATGTCTCTTCTGCAAGGCCAATGGCCATTTCTAAAGCAACCTACAACTACAGACCTCATTGAAGAGTGTATAAAAGAGAATCAAATTACCTTGATTTGCCTAGAGGTAAGCTGCTTAGTTATTGTGGAATGCATAACATCCTTCTACACAGTCTAGCAAATTAATCACAGAACATTGGCAATGTACATATTCAGGGCTTTTATTTCATTAAGAACATTTACAGACAGAAAAGGATGGACAATTATCACTTCATACCTAGCATGTGACAGATTAGCCTCAGTAGCTAGACTTGGAGCTTAAAAAGCAGGCATTGACATTGACGGCATCCTAAACATGCAAAGAGAAAAGATTCCCAGGTTTTAGGCAACGTGAATGCTGAAGCAGTGCTAGCAGACTTCTCTAATCCCATCGGCAGGCAACCTTTGAAGGCAATCGAACCCCACAATTACACCACCAAGAGAATAGAGCTGGGTGGAAAACCTACCTGAATGATCCAACACTGCCTTGGCTGAGCAGTCACTCAGGAAGGCCCAGTTGAGAGGCCCCTTTCCCTGCACCTGCTAATTTCTAAGAGAGGGAGGGGTGAGGTGGGCTCACAGCCATTGCAATCCTACACCGCTTCTCAATGGGGCAAATACTTCTCCTGGGCCTTGATCTGGTTGTCTGGTGGGAATGGCTTCCCCAGGTGCTGGCCAACAGTCAGCCCGCATTTCTCCTTTTCCTGCTCTTCCTGGACATCTTTCTTTAGCACAAAGCCTTTAGCAAAATTCAACTCAAAAAGGCTGTTTGGGGCAAAGCTGAGAGGCTCCTCTTCCCAGATGGCTCTCAGTCTTTTCTTCCAATCCTCCAGAATTTGGGAGCGGACATTCTCCGGAGTGTGCTGGCCAATACTGAAAGCAATCTGGGGAGCCAAGACTTGGAAGCCGCAGAAATGAAGGGTGCCACTCTGCATGGGTGAGAACCATAAGTGCCATAAAGCTTGCAGGGAGTCAGGCAAGTGCACCATCTTAGCATTTTGTCTTGGAGGAACCACCCATACCCTGAACATCTTGCCAGGTCCACAGAACCAAGAGCAGTTACTTCAGAGTAGTTCCTTTATTGTTGTTTGACTATAGACAGAAATGTTGCCACAGACTAAATCAACTGCCTGCATAACTAGTATGTGAAATGCTGTGTGTGTGTGTGTGTCCACCTTTGCCCTTTTCCTGCATACCAGGAAAGAGCCCCTCCCTCCTGAGACTTTGGACTACATTCCGCCTTATGCACACAAACTTTTCTTCCCTTTGGAAACCCAAGAGACACCCCTGAGGCCTGTATTTCAACAAGAGGCTATCTCCGTCCTCAGGAAGTGAGCTGTTCCTAAGATTGGCTCTCTTGTCTTCTTTCCTCACCTGTATTGGCCAGAGCAGGATGTTAATGTCTCCATTGATGCCTGCTGGGGTGTACATGGAACCCATCCCGCCAGTGGTGAAGGACAGCACGGCCTTCTTTTTCTGTAGGCCAGCAAAGCACAGTCAGGCCCCGGCAGCCAGCCCAGCTTCCCCTGGAGGGAGAGGGACCGGCAGGGTCCTGTTGCCACCACAGCTGCCGGACTGGTCTGGTCTGCCATGTTCCCGACAGCCCCTAGTGACAGGCCCAGTGAGGCTCAGGGCCAGCACGGTGGGCCTTTTGGAGTGGCCAGAAAACGGCAGCAGCAAGATGCCAGTATGCCAGTTGGGTTTGCGTGGCAGATGCCCGCCTGCCGCCCCCCTCCTTTCCGTCTAGGGCTGGGAGTGCAGCTCCTTCCTGGTACCCCTGCCCAGCCAAGGTGGGCCAGCTCCCTTCAAGCAGCCCGAGGCGGCGCTTCCCTCCCCCCGCCCGCAGCCGCCTACCTGGAAGGGCCCCTGGTCGTACATAGCGCCGTAGGAGTAGGCAAAGCCCTGGACGAGGACCCGATCGAACCAGCCTTTCAGAATGGCTGGGAGGCCAAACCAATGGAGAGGAAACTGGAAGGCAAGCAGGGCCGGGCGGCGTCAGGCAAGCAGGGCCGGGCGGCGCGGAGCCCCCGATCCGGCACCCGGGCTGGCGGGTTCTGACCCGCTCCCAGGCCCAACGAAGGCGGCTCGGCGGGCGCGGGAGCGAAGCGCTCGGCCCAGGGGCTTCTGCGGCGCCCCGGCTAAGCCCCGACGGCGCCGGAGGATCGGCCGCCAGATGCGCCGGCCGCGCGGAGAAGGGATCGGGGCTTGGCGGGCGCCCGGCGCGGCGCGGGAAGCCCACCTGGAAGAGGACGAGGTCGGCGGCTGCCAGCTTCTCCACCTCGCTCAGAATGTCGCCTCGAAGGCGGCCTTCCTTCCAGGCCAGCCCGGCCTCCTTCGCGTAGTTGAGGTTGCGCGGGTCGTCGGGGTCGCCTGCGGCGGAGCGAGCGGCAAGTTAGGCGGCGGCGGCGGCGAGCGCGCCAGGCAGGGCGGGGAGGCGGGACGGGGGGTCAGTACCGGCGAAGTCCGCGCGCGACAGGACCGGGTCGAAGCGCTCCGCGTAGAGGTCGGAGACGGCGACGCTCCAGCCGGCGCCCTTCAGCGCCTCCACGGCCGCCCGCTGCATGGCGTGGTTGAAGGAGGCCGGTTCCTGGTGGGCCAGCACGATCAGCGCCCGTCTCGCTGCCGGGAGAGGAGGAGGAGGAAGGCGCCGGCTCGCTCGCTCGTACCCCTCCCTCCCCCAGCAGCCAGCAGCCAGAGGAGCAGCGCCCCGGGCAGAGCCGCAGCCCACCGGCCGCCCGCCCCGCCCCGGCGCTGCCTGAGCGGCGGAGCTCCGGAGGAGCGGCGGGGCCTACCGCGAGGAAGACTTACCAGCCATGGACCGGGATCGAGGGCACCGCGGCGGCAGGACTAGAGAACGAGCGAGCGACCGAGCGCGGAGGCGCCTTTAGCAGTGGCCGGCGGCGGAGAGCAGCAGTGCGTCGGAGTCCAGCGGGCGCTCGCTCCGAAACTGACCCTGCAAACCTCGCCTCGGCCGCCGGCCTTTAGGGGCGGCGCTCCCCCCCGCCCGCGCCTCGCTCCGCCTGCCGTCGGAAGCTGGGCGGCCCCTTCCCCAGCCTCGGCTCTCCGCTCTCAGGCCGGCCGCGGCGAGTCAGTGGGTGCGGGCGGCGTCTGGGAGGTCTCCGGAAAAGGTGCGTTAGCAGACCCTCTGCTCTTCGGCCGCCCTTTCCCCGCTAAGGGTGCCGCTCTCCCGTGCTTAGGACGCTTGTCCCCAAGGACAGAAGTGGCTGATTAACCCCCGGACCGGCAGCTCGAATGCGGCTGCCACTCGGCCTCGATGGCTGGGGTCCCATCTGTCTCCTTCAAAGGGGGGCAGCTGGAATAGAAGAACCTGGAAGGAACCGCTCCGGGCGTACTAAAACAAGGAGGCACCGGCTCCCCCGGGACCTCTGGATCACAGGCCCTGGTGGCAACCATGCTGGTATCCACAACAGGAGAACCCGGGCCCCAGATGGCCTTTGTTCACCATAAACAGGTGGCTTCCTGCCAGCTAAAAGATGGCCCTCCTCTGGGTGCCTCACCCATTGGCCCCCACTGCCCTCAACTCACTGAAACATCCCACCAGGTTACGCAGGACGTAGGAGCAGCTTCAGTGACAACAGATTTCTGCTGCCAGATTTCCATATAGGTGGGAAGGGAAAGAGTGCCACAGGCATCTCAGTGTGCAGCAAAAGCCCTTCCTGTCAGCTGAGAGGCAAAGGGGACGCCAGCGGCTTTTGGACCTGCAACTTGGAATCGAACACAGGCCAGAGCAACCTGCACACCAAAGCCTACAACAGCCCAGCCAAGCTTAGTTCTAAGTGAAAATAGAAACACCCCCCCCTCCAAAGGGTCCAATCTGAGTCAGTCACCTGGACCAAAAGTTTCTTCTTCCAAGCTTTCAGGGTTATACCTGCAAGAGACCAATGGCCCAGGTTCAAAGTTTTGATCTCTCTCTCTCTCTCTCTCCCTCCCTCCCTCTCTCTCTCTCTCTCTCTCTCACACAAACACACACAAAAAAACTACACAAAGGCACTTTTAGCATTCAGCAGCTGGCCCGCATTTATGGCCCTGCAGTCACAATTTACTTTTCTGCCAGAAATACTTCTGGTTTCCAGCAAAAAAAAAAAAAAGGGTCCGTAATAAATAGGTTTGCTTAACAACTGCATTTGCTTAATCACCATAAAACAGGTCGTACAAAAGGGTCCTGTCATGTGATGACCCGCTTTACGACAGTCACAACTTATGACCATAACTTCCAGGCTCAATTACAGCCAGAAGTCAAGGACTACTGTTACACATCCGCAGTTTCTCCTTCAGAGGTGAAAATCATAACATAACCACCCACATCAGCTGAATTGGTAATCATCCAGTTCAAATATTCAAGCCCAAATTGTACTACAAAAGCCACTGCTCAGTCCCACTAGGTAGGCCAGGCGAGAAAGCCAACTCCACAGGAAGACTAGAACTACACTTTATTGAGAGGGGCTGTAAGAGACTCTTGCCAGTCTGACCAGGCTTTCCGTCCTGTCCTCACAGTCCAGAGAACCAGGGAGGCATTTGCCTTCCAAACGTTTCTGGCCTATTTCCCTCAAGGCCACTTTCCTTCCTCATTGCAGGACAAAGATCAAGAGGAGGAGAAGAGAGCCAGGCAGAAAATCCTGCCGGACTTGTCTGGTGAGGGTGTGTCCTTTCCAGATGCCCAGGAAGCTGGAGTGGCCCCTGCGAAGCCTTACTAGTTTTGCACCCAACTCTGGTGGGGCTCTGTGGCCTGAGCTCACACAAGACCCCAGTCAGAAGAAAAGCAACGGGAAGAGCTTTGTTGTTTAGGCTGAAGCGGTTGCGGAGTTCAAAGGCCAGCACACCAACCCAGGCAACTGGGCATTAGCATGTTCTGAAAAGCACACTGCCTTTTCCAGATTCTGTGCATTTAACTACCTGTAGCTGCTGAAATACAGCAAGTTTGCAAAAGATTCTTTTTCACAGGAAACTCTGCTGGAAGAAGAAAGCTTAATTCCTTTCTTCAGTCTGCAAGTGATCTCTCAAGGGACAAAATCAAACAATATAGGACAAACAAATTTGCTGAGTCTCCCAGAAGGATTGTTTCATCATATGTACCTTTAAAGCCAGAACCACAAGGGAGGTTTCTAGCATCTGCTAATGTTAGGAAAGCCAAGATGCACATTTGATAGATGAAGTGCACTTTAGTCTTGAACAGCTACACTGAAGCATCTCGGAGCGTACCTTGAGCATCTCGGAAGAAAAGTAACACAAAACTGGCCCATCTCCAGCTATCCAAATCCATTCTGGGTTGTTGATGAAAAAAAGGAAGGCGAATGATGGACCTCTCTGCTGCCTCGGCTGTCTAACCACAGGAGAAACCAGAGAAGGGTCTCTGTAGGGAAGTTTCCATCAGCTACACCAAGCATCACTTGAAAGAAGCCAAATTTATTTTCTCCACATCTAAAAAACAGCCATAACTGAAGAAAACCCAGGGTTTATTTCAAATACTGTTGCTCTGCTTCTCAAGAATCCAAGTCAACTTTGTCCAAAAGCCACTTTCCCTGCAGCCCTTTCTGGATTGCCTCACAACAGCCCTTTCACCTATGGCCAGAGGGCTGAGTCTGGCCTCGCTCCCTCATTTGTTTTTCAGAAACTTTTTGCGACTCATGTTTGGGTTCAGGCGCCTTCTGCCTGCACCCAGTGTTGCATCCCGGATCTGCAGATTGGCTGCCCGGCTGTGAATGTCGTGTTCAGCAAAAGGAGAAACTCCAGCCACGTAATCAGGGTCAAAGGCATTGGTCTTCTGCCTGGCCTTGCGGGAGAGCCGCTGCTGGGGGAAGCGCTGGTCCTCCGTCAGGTGGGGATTACTGGCATGCTTGCCTCCTTGAGGAGCCGGCAGAGAGTGCTGTGGAGACAAGCCCGGCAGGCCCTTACCCCCCTGGAGGCAGTGGCCTTCCTTGGGCTGCAAGGGCCCTGAGCAGCCTTGTTCTGCCCAACTGGTTCTCTGGCCTGGGGCTAGCAAGCAGGGAGTGGTTGCCTAAGGTAGCTCGGCTGCTCCCAGCCCAGCACTTCTCATGGGGGGCAGTAGAGCAGAAGCAGCCCCCACTAGAAGGGAAAGGGGAGGCAGAAGCAGACCACCAGGATGGGGCACTCACCCGGAGGCCACGTGGGTTCAGAACTTTGGGGTTCTGGGAAAAATGCAGGTGGAAGCTGCCATCGTCTTTCACTGTCACGGCCACTTTCTTCAGTGTCTTGTTCCCACAGTGGGGGCAGAAAAGCCGGGTCATTTTTGATGTTGTCCTAGAGAGCAGCACATCAACCCCATGAATGCCCCATGGCTTCCCAGCTGGTAGC
The DNA here is from genome assembly GCF_001527695.2 of Protobothrops mucrosquamatus. Lineage (NCBI taxonomy): Eukaryota > Metazoa > Chordata > Lepidosauria > Squamata > Viperidae > Protobothrops > Protobothrops mucrosquamatus. The sequence continues at coordinate 1,188,933 of NW_015386423.1, forward strand.
CAGCTTGTGCACCTGTAACCCACGTACCTGAAGCAACCATGGCAACGCAGGATGTAGCTGCGGGCCTGCCGAATCAGCAGGCCGTTGAATGCCAGCACATGTAGCCCCATCTGCAGCAGAACGTTCTGGAGGAGACAGGGAAAAGGCAAGTCAGGAGGAGTCAGAGCACGGCGAGGCCCAACAGGGATGAACAGGGGACTGGCGGGTTTCACAGAGCACCTGCTTGCCTGCATAGCAAAGTCAGTGGTGACGCAGCCAACCTGCACCTTGGCAGGCTCACTCCCCCAGCAAGTGCTCTGCTGGATCTGCTCAATGTTCCTTGGCGTGATCCAGCTATCTTCTTTGCTGCTGTCCTCCTCACTACTCTCCTGGCCCTCAGGGTCCTCCGCCTCTAACAGAAGAGGGTCTGCTTCCTGTGAAGGACAGAACAATTAGGCAGCATCTATGCACACGGTACCTGCCCAGCCCACTGAGTCAAGGAATCCTGTGTGTGCCAGTCATGCAGCCGCCCCAGCTGCGTGAGAAGGGAGACAGTGGATCTCTCACCAACAGGCCTTCCAGGTCCTCCTCTATGTTAGGCAGAGGATTCCTCCAGAACAGGAAAGAAGAAAACTCAGTCTCTGCAAGTGCTACAGGATCTTCTGGATCTGTTTCCACTACCAAAGGGATTGTCTCATTTCCTGGGCATTTTGTCTTGTGGTTGAAAGTGCAAAACAAAATGAATCTCAATCGATGCCGGTCCTGTGCAGCACCTGTCAGTCAAGGCAGCTGCTGTCCCCAGTAACTGGCAAAGAAACAGCCCTTTCTCCGCATCCTCCAGCCTCTTGCCTTTGGGGAGGGTTAGTGGGAGGGCAGAGTTTCTGCGGAGGCTCCCGTCAGGGCTTAGCACCAGGGCTTCCCACAGCATCACTAGAAGGAAAGGCGCTCTCCTGCCACAATGCCGTCATGGAGACAGACTGAGGCCCGGAGTGGCTAACTCCCACAATTACCTTAGTGCAAACATGGAAGCCAGGAACATCAACTGGTGCTTCGGGGTGGCGGTTTGTTGAGTTGAGTTGTACCTGCAACGTTCAGGGCAGGGAGAGTCTTGAGCGGGCGGCAGCAGCAGCGCCCAGTCCAGCTCAGCATCCCCTTCCCCACCGATCCCCCTTCCTCGCACGGCATCGCCCTCGGCGCGTGGGGGGGTGTACCTGGGGCCGCGGCTCCGTCCGCAGGGGGCGGCCGCCGCCGTGTTCGGCCTCCAGCTGCAGCGTCAGGGCAAGGATCTGGATGTCGGCGGCGGAGAGACTGCGGAAGTCGCCCGTCTGCTGGGAGAACTCGGTCACTGCGGGCACAAGAGGCTTTCCTGAGGGCTGCGAGAGGAGGAGGCGGCGGGGGGGGTCGACGGTCGCGGCGGGGGAGCACTCACCTAGACGCACGTGCTCGGGGAAGGGCTGCCGGAGGAGCAGCTGGAAGGGCAGCCCCGCCAGCCGCCGCCGCGCCGCCCGGTCCCGGATCTCCGCCAGCACCTCCCGGGTCGTGTAGACGCGCCTGCCGATCTCCTGCGGGGACAGCGAGTTAGCCCGGCCCCCTCCGCCCCCCCCCGCCGGCCCGTTCTCGGTACCTGGAGCGGCGCCGCCCGCAGGAACGCGCTGGCGTCGGCCACTAGATGCTCTACGGTCGCCATGCTGTGCCCGGCCACAGAGTAGAGACGCGCTAGAGCGGCACTGACGCCGGGGGAAGTGCCGCATGTCCGGTGCCCCCCCCGACTCATGCGACCGCTCTGCTCCCCACGCTCCGCTCGCTGGTCCGGCCGTGCCCGGGTGACCCGCCGTCACGTGACGGCTCCAGAGGCGGAAGCGCTCCGCAGCCGAGCCGGGAATCCCCAGTCAGAGCCGGCGGGGCCCCGGAGGTCGCAGTCGCCGCGTCGCTCCGCAGGTGGGTTGAGGGCAGCTCGAGCCCCTTCTCCTCGGCCCGCTCGGGGCTGCGTTCCCCGCTGCCCTGGCGGGAGGGGCGCCTCGGGCCTCCCACGGCGCGGCGCCGCCCTCCGAACCCCGGTGCGCCCGAGCCGCCCGGGCCCGCCGAGCCAGGCGGGGCGGCCGTAGCCGCCTCTTTTGCGCCTCCCCGGCTTCCTCTGGCTAGCCGCGCCGTGACGGGACCTCGCCGCCCCCTCTGGGGCTCGCCGAGGCTGCCCCTTTCCCCGAGTTGCGGCGGAGCTAGGGCTCCGGGCTCATCCCGCGGTGCTCGCCGCGCTCTCGGGCGGCCCAGGGGCCTCGGCACCAGGTCTCTTTGCGGGGCTGGGACGAGAGCCCGTCGCGCTGGGGATGCTCTGCGGACTGCCCAGCCTGGAGCTGAGGCGCCCCGCTGTCGCCCACCTCTTGCAGGTCCTGATGACCAGATGGCCTCCGAGGGGCTTGCTGGGGAGAAATCTCCGCTGACTGTGAAAGGTGGGTCCCGCTTTACCTTAAGGCTGCCCTTCTAACTGCCCCCCGCCCTGTATTTGGCTGGGCCCCCTCCTGCCAGGGGAGGAAGTGCTCGCCTCCCGTCCGGCCAAAGTTCACAGCCAGCAACAGATTTTCTCTGCTACAGTGTCAGCAGGGCAGCCTCCCTCCTCCTCTGCCGTAAGGGAAGAGTGAAATGCTGCACTTTTTTCTGGTGGAGGAGCCCACGGTGCCCTCTGGGGGGGGTGGGGACTGGAGCTCTGCCTGTGATCCCAAGAATCGTCTCCTGGCAGCTTTCATAAGAGCAGATGCAGTTTCTGAACCGGCAGGAAACCAGCCCTGTCATGGCTTCCGTGTGCAGGGTGACGTTTCCTCGAACCATTCAATGCAGCTCGGGTTGCTCAGCCTAGGCCTTACTGGGGTATGTGCAAAGTGTCTGTCTCCTCCCTTACATGCACCCCTTTCTTTAAAGCTCACACACACTATCTAGAAAGCTGTCTGCGTAGTGTTTATTCTTCCTGTTTAGTGACCCTGAAAAACTTGACCACTCCCTGCTTGCCCCTAACTCTGTCCTTTGGAACCAATAACTCATCCTGGTACAGATGCAGCATAGATGGGGGGAGGGCCTCGGCACACCCCTTGCCCATGGAAGTGCCTGCTTGGGTGGCCCCTTCAGGCTGGCCAGCTGCTTGCTATGCCCCCTGCGTGCCACTAGGGGGCTCCCAAAGCCCAGCAGCTTCTCCCACAGTCTGGTCAGCCACTGGCGCTGCCCTGATGCCCTCCCTCCCTCATTGCTCCCAACTTTGCCACCTGGGAGGTTTCCAGGGAGATTTGGCTCCAGATGTGGGGTGCCTAGAGGGTGCTCCCTCAGTTTGGCCCATCGAGACAATGGCTGCTTTGCATCTAGGAAGCTTTGTCTAAATGCTTCCAATTAATTGAAACAAAAGTTGGTGTGCATTTTTGCCCCAGGCCCTCAAAGGACAAATGCTTCTGTGTGCAGAGTGGCCTGGATAATTGGGGGAGGGGGAGGGGAGGAGGGGGGCAGAAGTTGGGATGAGTGCAGGCGGTCACATCTGTCCCTTCTTCCTTCCACAGTTGTTTCAGCAAAGCCCAAGGCCCAGGGCCGCCAGTCTCGGATCACCTCCTTTGTGGAGGTAGTAGTAGATGGACTCGCCAATGAGGCCAAGAAAACAGGGAAGCAGACCGGGAGCTCCGAACTGCTCTGGAATGAGAGCCTGGTGCTGTAAGGACTGGGGCCCTGAGCATTTGGGGGGGGGACAGTATTGTTCCCTCAGCCATACATTCCTGCATCAGCTGGGCTGCCTACCATAGAAGCAGCCTCTTGCTGACCCAGGGCTGGGGGCTGTGCCAGGCAGACCTGCAGGAAGACTGGGTTGCTGGTTCCTCTGCCTCCAGGTTGGTCTGCTCTTAAGAGCATGAATCGAAGAGAGACCAGAATGCTGGGTGCTTCTGTCTGCTGCTCTTGGGTCCTGCTTAGGTTTCCCCCCATTTTTAATTGTTTGCCTGTCAGCCTGGTTCTAGGGGCTCAATAGCCCATCCTTCTCTCTCCCAGGAATGTCACTTCTCAAAGCCACCTGGATCTGAAGCTCTGGAGCTGTCACACCCTGCGCAATGAGCTGCTTGGAGTGGCGTCCGTCAACCTCTCCAGCATGCCGAAGCAGAGCAAGGGGAAAGGTATCTCTGCTCCACTGAGCCCTTCCTGGCCTCACTGGGCCTCCTGGCAGCAGAAACAGGAAAGGAACAAGGCCACCTTGTGAGCAGCTGGGCGGCCTCCTAGGCCCACAGTGGGGCGATGGCGGCAGCAGCAGCTTCCAGGATGGAGATCATCCCTCCTCTGGCTGCTGGCCATCTGCTGCCCCCCTTGGCAGCTACTTGAGGTAGCCCTCGGCAGCTGTGCTGCATAAAGGTCTCCATTCAGGGGCAGCACAGCACTCAGTCTGTTCAGCCCAGCTCCTCCCCCCCCCCCCGGGTCCCATGCAGAGGAAGCTCTCGCCTCCTGAGGGGGGCTGGGCTGAAAGAAAACGGGGAGAGCCAGGAGTGGGAGCTCCAATCTTCTGGTCTGGCAGTGTTGGTCCTGCTACCTTGGCGCAGGAGCATCAGATTGAGTCAGGGCCCTCGTGTGAGGTTCTGGGAGCCATAGCTGCCCTTGGAAGAACTGGGGCCTTTGGGGCTGCCTGGGCCCTGAAGCGCACTTAGTGGCTGGGGCCAGAGGGCAATACTGGGGTGAGCCTCCCCTTTTCCCATCTGCTTGCTCACCGGAGCCGCCGTCCTCTGGATACAATGCTCCTTTCATAAGGCAAAAGGCAGTTTGGGGAAGCAAATGGAGACGGTTCTGCTGCATACAGAATGGAATTTGCCTGGCCTCAACTGCAAGAAAAGGCTTTGAACACCAGCTGGGCCACAGGGCTCTGCGGTGGACACTTCTCTAGCTGCTGTAACCCAGAGTAGGAGAAATTCGGGGCGATGAGGAGGCCTGGCTGCTCCCATCACCTGCATTTCCCAAGGGAAGAGCTGCCATTTCTGCCCAGCTTTCCCCAGGAATGGGTCAGCCGATGGACTTCACATCCCAAAGTCTTTGGAAGGCACCAGTGAGGGAGAGTGAGGAGGGGGAGGCCAACTGGCCTTTCTGAAAGAGTGCCTGGCCCTTGGCTCGGCTCCCTCTTGCCATGCTCTGCCCAAGAGGTGCCACTTGATGGGAAGAGCAGATGTGGGTAGACTGACCACTGGTGGCTCTCCTTCTTGGCCATCCTTCTTTAAGCAATGACCCATTCCAGCCAAACACTGAGGCAACAGAGTCCCCAGGAGCTGCCTTCAACCGCTTCGTGGGGTCCAGTTGAGTCCTGGTCTTCCTGCGCCCTGCCAATTGCCCCTCCTCCTTGAGTTTGAGGCTGCTTGTTGGCCCCTTCTGCTCCTCAATGGCCTGTCGGGGGGGGGGAATGGGGGAGACAGGCAGCCCTTTGCAGCTTGAGCAGAGGAGGTGGTATGAACACATCCAGGCCCCTCCAGCACCTCTTTCAGGGCCTCTTTGCTCTCCAACCTTAGCGGGAGGGGTCTCCCTTTCCTGCCCGGCCTGATGAGCCCAGCCCCAGTGCTGTCTTGCAGCTGGGCTGGGAGGAGGCTTTGTGCCAAAGCTGGAGGGGGGTAGTTGATTTCCTGATCGTGGTTGTACCTGGAGGAGAGTGTGTGTGTGTGCAGGAAGGGGGGTGTTAACAGAAAACCAGTCAGCTCTGGGTGAATTACTGAAGAGCCGAAACAGAGCCCTCCCTGCCCCCTTCCAGTGTGCCCCCCCTAGTTTTTGTAGCTCCAACCGGTGCCAATGGTGGCATGATGCAAGGAAGGAGGCTCCTGAGCAAAGGCTGGCTTATCTCTGCAGACAACAGCCGTGCATGCTGCTGCTTGGCGTGGGGGCTCTCCTGGGCCAGGGAGGGCAGCCCCTCCACCAGGACTGTACCCCATGGAAAACTGGGTATTGGGGCCCCTGCACACACAGAGCTGTTCAGCAGCCTTTCAAGACTTAGAAGGGGGCTGCTGCTTCTCAAACTCGGTGCAACCTGTTACTTCCAGCTTTTTCCACGGAGCGCCTCTGGATTTCCAGATCTTAAAATATGGAATCAACACTGAAAACAGTTTTCCAGAAGAGCTCTGAGCGCTATTTAAAAAAGAGAGAATGCCATATTATGTAACTCAAATTATGGTTCTAAAATTCTTCCCCCCCCCCTTTTTGGCAATTTTAATGTGCTAATTGGTGATTAGTTGCAATTCTGGTGTGCTTTTAGGTACCCTTTTCAAACACTTCTCCACCCAGCCCAAAATTAAGACTCTTTTCCTTTCTCTCTATACCAAATCTCCTTTCTGTAAGGGGCATTTTTCCCAAGTCCAGTTCCATTTCTCTTTTCTGGAATCTGTTCCTCTCCCTCCCCCAGACTCCTCATTCAGCCTTCGGAGGTGCATCGGGGACCCTGCTCTCCCCCTGCCGTGACTACTGCCCGAGACTCCCTCTTCCTGCCCCCCCCAGTGGGAGTCCCAGCCAAGGGAAGCTCTGCTGCTTGGAAGCCAATTCAAGGCTCAGTGTGCCTTTGTGCCCCTCTCTGGGGATCCCCATTGGGCAACTGAAGGGGGTCTGGCCTTGATGGGACCCACAAGTGGGGCTTTTCTTATGAGGGGATGTGCTGAGTCCTCCGCTTGGAGGGGGGCCTCTCATCTTTCTGGGGGCCAAAGAGGATCTGGGTAGCAGCAGTGGGGAAGTGGACTGTTGCGATGGGGCAGAGCAGAACTTGAAGGTCTGTATGTCCCATATTCTCCCCCAGCATGAAAAGAGAGGTCTCCGGGGCGCCTGCTGAGCTCTCTAGTGGTGGTGGTGGTGGGGGGGTGTCTCTGCAGGGTGTCCTGAGCAAGGCTGCCATCTTTGGGGTATTTCACGCCAGGCTGGCATCAGTTCTGTGCAGTTGGAGTTGGGCCTCGAAGAGCAGGTGGGAACAGGGACTGGGCAATGGATCCTGCAGGGGGTCAAGAGCTGGCAGCTCTGCTCAGGCTGCCCGTGAGGAGGAGAGCAGAGCCCTGGGGTGAAGCAGGCTCAGGCATTGTGGGCGCTGATGGGCGATGGCTTTCACCCTCACAGTGGAGAACAAGCCGATGACCTTGAACCTGCAGGCAGAGAACAAAGGCGGCCTCCTCTCGGGTGGTGAGCTGACGGTCTTCCTGGATGGGCCTGGCATTGAGGCGGGCAGCCTGCCTAATGGCCCTGTGGCAGCAGGCGAAGGTGAGCGAGGAGGAGCTGCCCAGGACGGGTGGCCCTTCCTGTCCCTGTCCGCCTTTGCAGTAGGGAGGCTGTTCCCTGGGGAGCCTACAGGAGCCCTGTGCCTCACCAGCTGAGCCCTCGAGGGACGAGGAGCAGCCTCTGGGCAGAGGCTCCTGCTCTGCGGCAACTAAGCCGAGGGTGGCACCTTTCAGGGGCTGCTAGTGCAACTGGTGCTTTCTGGGAATGGGCTCTGAGGTCTGCCGGAAAGCACCGACCCAGGGAGCCGCCCGAGGCACAAAGGGAGACGCCTCTGGGCACCCCAGAGAACCCTGAACCTTTTCTCCAGGCCTGTCTTCTATTGTAAGCCCTCAGTCCTGGGGGGGAGACGGGGCAGGATGCTTGCCAGGCTTGGCTGTGCATTCCCCATTTCTTGCAATTTCAGGGCCCCAGGGAGCCGGGAGGGAGCCTGGGGGCCCAGCTGCTTCTCCAGAGAACAGGCCCCAGGCCTCCAGCACAAACTGCCTCGGCGGTTGGTCCAGGTAAGGCTCTGGGTGGGAGCGCCCCACAAGGGTGGAGAAGTTGCCCAAAGGCTCCTTGGGCTGCAGGGGGAGGAGAGCCAGCCCTACTGCTCCCCCCAAGGCGTTCTGCCCTTCCCTTCCCTCCTTCTAGCTGAGGTGGTCCTTCGGGGCCCTTGCAGAGCCCCTGGCCAGACGCCCTGTGGGTCAGTTGGCTGCAGCAAATGCTCCCTCAGGGGCTTCATGGGCTCCATCTCAGGGCACTCCTTTGTGTGTGTGCTTGGGGGGGCTGACTGCCCCATTGACTGCACCTTTCCTGAGTGAGGAACCGGTGTCAGGGATGGGAGTTGCAGATGTGTCGCCCAGCCCCCGCTGCTCTGGCTGACTGGGCTCCTTTGCCCCCCCCCCCCAAGTCTCCTCTGCTGCTCTGCCCATGCTGGGCCTCTGGTATTGTGGCTCTGTGCCTCATGCAGGCTCTTGGATGGGGGAGCTGAGGCCCTGGCTTGCTCTCCTGGGCTGTGGTTGCCCCCCCTCCGCCTCTTGGCTCTGTGGGCCCGGTGCCCACCCCAGCCTTTCCCCAGCAACACCCTTGTCATTTCCCTGGTCCTATTTTAAGCTCCATAAGCTTTGCCATGTGACTGCCTTGGTTCACTTCCACAAGCTATTAAAAGATAATTGGCTTTTAGGAGCCCAAGTTAGGAGCCCATAGGAAGGTACATTCAGCCCTCTCAGCCACTGCTAGTCGTCCTTTGGAAGCAGCCACTGGGTTTCTGGGAGCCTCTGTGTGGGGGGGTGCGTCCCTGCCTGCCTGCCTGCCTGCCTCGTACCGCATGCCAGGGACAGCCTTGCACCCGCTGCCCCTGGGCTTGTTTCTGCTGTTTTCTCTCCCCTTCGCCTATGCCCAACCTGGTGTTAGTTCCAGGGCATTTTAGATGTGTGGGATCATGCCACCCCCATCGGGTGAGTCAGTGAGTTGATTATATTGTATTAATTGATCTTTGTCATCAATCTTATAACATGGCTCTTTAGTGGCTCAGGAAAGGGGACAGCCCATTTTTCTGGAGCCTGCCTAGCTGAGGATTCTGGGAATTACAGTTTGCTTGAGAGGCCTCCCTTGTTCTGCCCTGGGTGGTTGAGTAGCCCTTGGGGTCCTGCAGCGTGAGGGTGCTGAGCAGGGACAGAGGAGGCCAGCTTTCCAGCTCTGAGCCAAGCCTGCCCAGCCCCTGTGTGGCTCACACGGTGCATCCCAGGCCAGGCACCAGGGCCCACCCTCTTCATGCCAACCAGCTAGGCCCATCCAAGGCCCGGTAGAGATGCTGGCACCCAGTAGGAGAATTGGTGGCCATCTGTGCCAAGCATCTCCTGGGGCTGCTAATCTTTGGCGCTCCCAAAAGGAGCCCCGTCAGACCCCAGAGGGGGCATGGAGGCCTCCTGGGCATTCTGCCCAGCTCCCCTCTTGCCCAGGAGTCACAGGAACTGAACAAATGGTGCAGTGGCAACCCCAGACCCTCTTTGTGAACAGGCCTGGAGAGGGGGCTGTAAGTGGTGATCTCCTCTTTCTTTCCTCCCCAGAGCACCCAGGTCGGCAGCGGAAGCCCCAAGGCAGAATGTGGCCACCCTGGATCACAGCCCAATCCTGAAGACCCAACCTCAGCAGCTGGGCAGAGGCCTGGAGGGCAGCCAGAGCAGGACAGGTTGGCCTGGGCAGAGGGGAGATGCCTGTCCAGCAGCCCCTAAGTTAACAGTTGCATTGTGGTGGTGGTGAGGCTCCAGATGCTGCACTCTGGCCGGAGCTGTTGGGAATTGTGGTTCAGCAGCCCCCAGAGGTGCCTGGGGCCTCTGTGCCACTGTGGGGAAGCCGTGGACACTATTGAGCCAAGGTAGGGGGTTCTGTCTTTGCAGTGAATGGAGAGTCCGAGAGCTCTGCAGCCGAGGCTGAGGAAGAGGGGGCTGGGCCCCCAGAGGGATCCCCCCAGCCCAGTGCGGCTCACCCCCCCGCAGAGGCAGAGGAGCCAGGCTCAGGCAGCCAGTCCTCCCAGGGGGCAGTCCAGGTGCTGGAGACTCTGCCATCTGGGTAAGGGGCAAGGAGCCCTCCACCTTGAGAGCCAGAAGGGAGGGAGTGTCTTTGGGTTTGTTCAGCAGATGGGAGGAGGGGGGGGGGCTTTGGGGCAGGCCTGGAAGGAGAGGCCGGCAGTCTGGCACACAGCTCTGGCCTCCCTCCACAGAAGGCTCTTTCGCCTGCTGACACCCCCCCCCCGGAGCCCAGCCTCCCGCATTTTCCAATGGAAGCGCTCCTAGTACTGTGTCTTCTGGGTGGGTGTGTCACTGCCAGGTACTCAGTGCGTCCTTGTGTAGTTGTGTGAGCCCTGTTCTGTTTGGCTTAGCGGCTGCTGGAAAAATCCCAGCCTCTCAGAAGCTCTTTCATCCCCTGCCTTGTCCGGGGATCGGCTGCGGTGAGCAGAGAGTCCCTGTGGTCCGGGGGCCCTGGGCAAGACTCCCGTGTGCAATCCCTGAATCACCTTTCCCCCAGAAGGTGGGGAGGGGAGTCCCTGGTGGCTTCACACCCCGACTTGTGCTTGCCCTCCGTTCTTCTCCAGCAGCCCAGAGCCCCGCTTTGCCCAGCCCAGTTGGCCTGGGTAAGGGCTTCAAAGTGCTGGAGCTGGGCTTTGCAGAGGAGACGGTTTCCTGGGGACCCCATTCAGGAGGCCCCTCCCCAGTGGACTTGCTGGCTGCCCCCACTTCCTGTCCTCCAGCCCAGCATCTGGTTCCTATCAACAGTGCGTCTGGTCCGGGGACAGCCAGCCGTCCCCATTAACCCAGGGCGTGCGCCCGCTCACCAGTCGCCTGTCTCTGCTGCACACAAAGGTGCATTATGCTGCTTGCCACAAGCACAGTACAGGCGCGAGGCCGGGCCTCTTGCTCAGCCTGGCTGTCCTGCTCCCAGCAAGGCGCATCTGCTGCAGCCGCCCGAGAGACGAGCAGCCCAGGTTGCTGTGCTTGGCCCGCAGCTTGCTTGCAGGTTCTGTAGGGGGGGGGGGAACAGCAGCAGCTGTCTTTGCTGTATTTAAGAGTCTAGTCCTCAGGACTTTGAGCGCATGAGGTCCTTGACCAGGGAGATGCCTGTCAAGGGCTGCAGTTCTCCCTGGCCAGACAAAATTGGGAGGGGGATCCTATTTGAGAAGGCAGAGATTGCATTCAGGCACTTGCTATGAGTCCCCACAAGGCCCAGCTTCGTTTTCCAAGAGATTCCCAAACCCACAGAGGGAAGTCCGGGGGCGGGGGGGGGGAGACTCTGGGAACGGCCCTCCCAGTTCCCCTCATTTTCTCCTCCTTTCCTTCAGGTGGGAGCAGCGGGAGCTGCCTAACGGGAGGGTCTACTATGTGGACCACAACACCAAGAGCACCACCTGGGAGCGCCCCCTTCCACCAGGGTAGGTACTGCAAGTTGCAGGGCTTGGCCTGTGGGATGTGCCTGTGGCACCCAAGGGAGCAGATTCCGGCTTCAGGCAAGGAGATCGAGGGCGGTGCCCCCCTCCCACTCCAAACACCCCTTGACCCTGGCCAGCAGCCTGGAGGTGCCGAACGCCCACAGACATGGGGGACCCTGACAAGGCCGCCTCCCTTTTCTGTGTAGCTGGGAGAAACGTGTGGACCCCCGTGGCAGGTACTACTTTGTGGACCACAACACACGTACCACCACTTGGCAGCGCCCCACAGCTGAGTACGTGCGCACCTACGAGCAGTGGCAGAGCCAGCGCAACCAGCTCCAAGGCGCCATGCAGCAGTTCAGCCAGAGGTTCCTCTACCAGGTAGGGGCCGCCATCCCCCCCGGGGATACCGCTGCAGCACGTCCTTCTCTCAGAGGCAAAAGACGCGGCTGGAAACTGACACCAGGTCTGAAGGAAGGGGGGTTGGGTCCTGCAGTTCAGGCAGACCCCCCTTGAGGGTCTTCTCGAGCATTCTCGAAGTTGGAGGATCCCAGGATCTTTCTGGCTTCACTGAATCTTCCAAGAGACCTGGAGAATGGGGTCCATATATGGGAAGCGGCCATCTTTAATCCAGACGGCGGTCAGACGAAGGCAGGCAGAGCAGGAGCCAAAAGCCCTTTTGGCTTAATGAGTTGCCCTGAACTGCGTTGCTCAATAGCACCAGATTCAGCCTCACTTCACAGGTTATCTGGAGCCTCTTTAGGACTCTCGGCTGCCCAGCTCTGAAGACACAAGTGCTTGGCAGCCCCTGGCAGTTGGCTCAGGCGGAAGCAGGGGCAGCCGTGCAGGGCATGGCAGGTAGCTAGGTGTGGAGGGAGAAAGGGAAGGGAAGGGAAGGGGAAGGAAAGGAAGGAGAAGGGAGGGAGGGAGGGAGGGAGGGAAGGGTTGGAAAGAGAGGAAGGGCTCCATTCCCTAGCGTGACAGGGCCAAGGACGCTGGTGGCAGGTCGCTCTGAAGAAGCACCTCCAGTGCCCTTCATTGGCAGCACAGTCCTGGGGCTGGAGTGGCTAGGCGTTTGGGAAGCAAAGTCCCTCACAAGCTGCTATGTGCAACTTCACAGTGTAGGCTAGGATTCAACTCCCCCCCCCTCTTTATTGGGTGGGAATTAGCCCCACGCACCTTTAGGGCACAATAACTGCTTTTTCAGCCTCCTAGCTCTGACTACTCTGGCTGGCTGCTCTCTCTGGAGACCCTGCTGAGAGCTGGGGAGGGGGCTATCTAAACAACCGGCTGTGGCGGCTGCTGCTGACAGCTGTGCCGCACCTCCCGGCCCACCCCCTTGGCCCAGAGTTGCATAAAGGTGCTTTGTACCGGCCTGGGCGGAGGGGGGTGCTGGGGAGACGCCTGTCTGGGTGGCATGAATGTGCCCTCTCAGGCCGAGCCTGCCTCGCGCCCAGGCGCTGGTTTCACGGCTCCGTGCGAGGGGGAGGAGGCGGTGGTGGGCGGCAGGCTGAGCCAGGAAGCTCTGGGCGTGGCGGGCTGCTGGGAATGATTTCATTGGAAAGGCCTGCGATATTTTTTCCCTGTTGCGTGTGGCTGGAGGAGGCTGGCTGTGGGGCTGTGGTGGGGCTCATCGCCTCAGCCAGCACGGGGCCAGAGGCGCTCCCACTCTTGCCCTGAGCAGGACACGCCAGATGCCGCTCGGCTCCCCTTGAGCCCCTGGGCAAAGTGGGCAGCGCCAGGGGTGGAAGAGGAGCCACCGGCTGCTGCCTCCAAGCCTGACCAGCCTGGCACTACTGGCTTTGCTTTTTCCAGTCCTCCGGCACGGCCGCTGACAATGACCCCTTGGGTCCACTTCCTTCTGGCTGGGGTAAGTACTTCAAACTCCAGTGCAGCCTGCTCTGGGCTCTGAATTCAAATCCTGCCTTTGTAAATCTGCCTACTTTCTTGTCCCCTGCACTGAGGGGCCTCTGTTGGAGTTCCTGCATTCACCCCTTTTTCTTTTCACATGTGGGGCAAAGTGGGGAGGTGGAAACTTTGTTGCTGATGAGCCCAGCTTGCCTGGGAGATCCCTGAGAGCTGTGCAGGTAGGGGAGACCGAGGGAGCCCCAAAGTCCGTGACAGGAATCTTGGGGGGGGAGTGATGAAACAGCCTCATGGCAGCTTTGTGGCCCTTGCAGTGCAGCACAAGCCAGGGAACCAGGAGCCCACCTGCTCAGGAGTGATCTCCACAGTCCTGTGGTAGTGAAGCCTAGTGAGAGATGGCTTGGAGCTGCACCAGTCCAGGAAGCTCTCAGTGCGAGGCCTCCCTTGGGCAGCCGTTCTCTTTCAGCCCAGCCCATCTCGCAGGGTTGTGGGGAAGATGGGAAGCAGCAGCATTCTGTACGCTGCCTGAAGTCGTGCAAAATACAGCTGGGTTATCAAAAATGCTCCAAACAGCTTTTCTCCCTGCCTTTTCAAGGGTCGGAGTCCCCCGTTCTTAGGGCAGAAGAGCCAAATGGTTTTTCTGGGGTGCTGTGAGCATTCTCAGCTGGGCAGGGGAGAGGGGTGCGGGGCTGGGGGCAGAACAGAATGGCAGGACCTTCAGACCTGGAGGAAAGAAGCAGGGAGGAGAGGGGGTCTGCCACGAGGCCCTTCAGCAGGACTCCCAGTCGTGCTCCTTGGGCCCCGAGGCTCTGGTGGCCAAGACGGTCCCAAGAGGCACAGACTATGTGCAGAGGGCCCAGCAGCACGCAACCTGAGCCCGATGGGACTAGCGTGGGCCCCTGGTGCCTTCCAGGTGCCCCTGCTCTCCGCTTGACCTTAACCAGCCGGCCCCCTGGCCTTTCTCTGGGGCCGAGACTGAGCAATTAAGCGCCCATCCCTGGGCCTATACTACCCTTCTCAGGTGGGGCATTTGTCCATCACATGGGTTAGAGAAGGCAGTCCTCCGGGGCCCATCTTAAGCGGGTTTAGGCAAGGGGGTCCTGGGGGCCCAAAGAAGGGAAGGGCCTGAACCAGAGCCCTTCAGTGTCAGCAGACAACCCCGGCTTCGGGGTGGGGCGTGCTCCCGGCTTCCCTCCTGGTTAGGCTGTTGGGGGTAGCTGTGCCAGATCTTTTCAGAGGTCTTCTTGGGGCTCTGCACTCTTGTCCAGAAGTGTCTCCCCATCTCTATTTCCCTTACAGAGAAGCGGCAGGACAACGGGCGAGTGTACTATGTGAACCACAACACCCGCACCACACAATGGGAAGACCCTCGCACTCAGGGGTGGGTAGCACACCAGCACGCCTGAACTGCCTTCTGTGGCTTGCCAGATGGAGTCCTAGCACCCCTCTTAGTCTGCTGGCTGGAGGGCCAGGCTTGGGTGCTCCCCCCCCCCGTGTCCTGCCTGCTCCTGGAGGGGCCTCGAGACAGGACAGGATGGGCCCAGCAGGGAGGGAGGGAGGGAGGGAGGGAGGGAGGGAGGGAGGGGATGCGGCCAAATCACTAGCTGGGCACTCTTCCCTCCCATGGCCAGGATGATCCAGGAGCCGGCACTGCCCCCCGGCTGGGAGATGAAGTACACGAGCGAGCGGGTACGATACTTTGTGGATCACAACACCCGCACCACCACCTTCAAAGACCCCCGCCCTGGATTTGAGTCTGGGTATGTCCCTCCCTAACCCTAACCCTAACCCTGACTGCTCTTTAGAAGGCCAGATCCTGAAGTTGAAACTCAAGTACTTTGGCCACCTAATGAGAAGGAAGGACTCCTTGGAGAAGAGCCTGATGCTGGGAAAGATTGAGGGCAAGAGAAGAAGGGGACGACAGAGAAGGAGGTGGCTAGATGGAGTCACTGAAGCAGTAGGCGTGAGCTTCAATGGACTCCAGAAGATGGGAGAGGACAGGAAGGCCTGGAGGAACGTTGTCCATGGGGTCGCGATGGGTCGGACACGACTTCGCAACTAACAACAACATGTCCCTCCCTGCCTTGCGAACTCTGTGGCTCCGGTGGCCTTGCGAAGCGAGGGGGGGCTCCTTGGAGCTGGCGCCCTGTATGGACAGCTGGGCCTCTGGGCGCCCCAAGTGCTGTGGGAACCTTCAATTCTGTCTCCCCTCCTAGGAGCAAGCAGGGGGGCTCCCCGGGCGCTTACGACCGGAGCTTCCGCTGGAAGTTTCACCAGTTCCGCTTCCTTTGCCATGTGAGTCCTTGGGGAGGAGGATGGGCAGTGCCAAGGGACGGCTGGGGGAGGGGGGCTGGCAGCACAGCCAGTAGGACCCTCACGGCCCTTTCTCCCCCACAGTCCAATGCCCTCCCCAGCCACGTCAAGATCAGCGTCTCGCGGCAGACGCTCTTTGAGGATTCTTTCCAGCAGGTGAGGCTGAGCCTTTGCGGGGGAACCCCTGTCTGCCCCCCCCCGTCTGACCCTCATTGCGGCTTCTCTTTCCAGATCATGAACATGAAGCCCTACGACCTGCGGCGCCGGCTGTACATCATCATGCGTGGGGAAGAAGGACTGGACTATGGAGGCATTGCCCGGTGAGTGTCGGCAGGGCATGATGTTCAACCCCCCCCCCGAAAAACTTTATCCAGTCCTCCTGGAAGGTGCGGAAGAAGCAGGCAGAAAGGAGCAGGGCAGCCACGGACTCCTGCCTGCCGAGGGCCGCTAGGAGTTCTCGCCACTGCTGCGAGGCCCCCTCCGCGCCCGGCCCTGCCAGGGGCACCTGACGTGTCTCTCGGTGGCCCGCCAGTGGTTTTACCCTATGGTAGGTGACCTGGTGCTGTTCTACCACAGGGTAGAACCACGGACGGGATGCCGGGCTCTACACCGCGCAAGGCAGCCAGGGCTCGGGAGAGAGGCTGGGGGGGCCTGCTGAGGGGGGGGGCAAGGAGCTTCACCGGCCACTCCTCTCTCCCCAGCGAGTGGTTCTTCCTCCTGTCCCACGAGGTGCTGAACCCCATGTACTGCCTCTTCGAGTATGCTGCCAAGAACAACTACTGCCTGCAGATCAACCCTGCCTCCTCCATCAACCCTGACCACCTCACCTACTTCCGTTTCATTGGCCGCTTCATCGCCATGGTGAGCCAGTCCCTCCCTTCTAACCCCAGGGGGACCGAAGCTACGTCCCCCCCAAAGTTCTGCCCAGCTGGCTAGGTTTAAAGCCCAGGTGTCCGCCCACCTTCAGTGCTTTGGGCAGAGGTGGGCTGGTGGGGATGGGCAGCAGCCTGGCTGGCCCGGAGCGCCCCCTCCAGAGGCAACTTGTTTGTAAGGGGGGGTACTTCATTTGGAGCAAAAGGGCTCCCCGACTTGGTAACCTTGGAGGGGGAGAGCCACCTTAGCCTAGAGTGGCCAAGTGAGGTAGAATCTGCTGGCACAAATCTGATAAAAGACAGATGATTTTGTAAGCTCAACTGATGCCTTTGAATGGCCTTTATTAGTCAGGGAGGGTGGCGTGTGCTGCTTCGCCCCTGGGCCAACTGGGCATTTCCAGGCCCTTTCCAGCACCGCCTGCTCGCTCGTGGGGCTTCCTTTGGGGGGCCCCCTTCCTTTCCTCTTGGGGAAAAGGCAGGCCTGGGGGGGAGGTGTCAGGTTATGGGGTCTGGCTGCCAGCAAGGGAGGGAAGGAGCAGGGGCTACAAGACCTGGGTGCTTTGAAAAGGAGGGAAAGAAAAAAATATCGGGAAAATAAGACAGTGCATTTTGTAGGCATGAAAACATTTCCTTTTCTTAAAAAAAAATCAGTATTCCGTCTCTGCTTAAGACTGCCTTGTTTCTTTTAGTGTACAAATCAGGCATAACTGAGGCTGGCCTAACTGCAGATGCAAAGGGACACAGGCAGTGGCCTTTGTGTTCCCTCTCCAAACGTAGCCTCACCGTTTCTTAGCAGAGAGGGAAGAGGCAGTGCCCTCTTCACCAGCCCCGGTGGTGGGAAGCTTTGGCTCTGCCCCCCCCCCCTTACACCCTGTGGGCAGCTCTGGGCAGGCAGGCCTGTGGCAGGCTGCTCTGGGGACACTGCTGGGCTTCTGTGGCGTGACACAGAAGGTGGACAGCACAGCTGTTGCTTAGAGCCCAGTTCAGCTGCTGAGATGCTGGACCGCCCTTCGGGGTCTTGGGGACAGGACTGGCGCCTTGAGAGGGCCCCTCTCTTTGCAGGCACTCTACCATGGCAAGTTCATTGACACGGGCTTCACCCTGCCCTTCTACAAGCGGATGCTGAACAAGCGCCCCACCCTCAAGGATCTGGAGTCCATCGATCCCGAATTCTACAACTCCATCCTCTGGATCAAGTCAGTTCCCCCGAGGCCCGTCTGGGGCCCTGCGCAGGGGCACCCTCAGTGTCTGCGGGAGAGCAGAACCATCCTGGAGGGAGGGGGGCAGGGGGCTGGGTTTCTAGCTGCCAAGCCCCTTACGCTGTGGTTTCTTGGGGTTTAGAAGGTGTTGGGGCAGTTTAGAAGTCGACATGGGGAGTGGTCTTGGAGGGGTTGCTGGCCAGAGTTCTACTTGGCCTTGTGGAAGGCGCTTTGAGGCCCCGGTCCCCGTCCAGGAGGCCACTCCAGCTTCTCTCTGGCGCTTGCAGGGAGAACAGCCTGGAAGAGTGCGCCCTGGAGCTCTACTTCATGCAGGACATGGAAGTCCTTGGCAAGGTGACCACCCACGAGCTGAAGGAGGGCGGGGAGGAGCTCCGGGTCACTGAGGAGAACAAGGAAGAGTACATCATGTGAGCTGAGTCCTCTGGACCTTCCTGCTGGTGGCCCTGGGGGTGCTTGGGACCCCTGCAGGGCCGAGCAGTTGGGCCACCGGGTTTTGCCAAGGGGGAGGAGGGCAGGATCTGGGGGTTGGCTGAGCGGCCTTCTCCCCTTGCAGGCTGCTGACTGACTGGCGGTTCACACGGGGTGTTGAGGAGCAGACCAAGGCCTTCCTGGACGGCTTCAACGAAGTGGCCCCTCTGGAGTGGCTGCGCTACTTTGACGAGAAGGAACTGGAGGTGAGCAGGCTGCCTGCCACGTGGGAGCAGGGACCGCCACTCTTTTCTCAGGAAGCTGCCGGTCCCAGCCCTGAGAGCCAGAAGCCTCACAGCCTCATCCGGCTGAGGGAGGCTCTGATATTTGCTCAGGGTCAGTTTCGGGTTTTGGGCCCCCGAGTCAGTTTTTGACTCCTGGAAGCTCCTTGCAGAGGTCCCTGAGGTTTTCTTGGCAGGCTTTCCAGAAGTGGTTTGTCATTGCCTTCTCCCTGGGGCTGAGAGGGAGTGGCTGGCTTTCGTGCGTCTGCCCATTTCTAGCCTGGTGCTTTAAACGCAACACCAAACCGGCTGTATAGCCAGTCAGTCAGATGAGCTAAAAGTACTCCGAATGAGAAGGGCGTTCTGGGTGGACGAGAGCGTTGCCTTCCAAGCCTCCCTTCGAGGGCCAGTCTCCCCCACGACCAGGCTGGCAGCTCCTGCCCTGCTCCCAGCACTGGCAGGGCCGGTGCACCATCCAGGAAGGCCACAGCAGGCGGTCTTGTTTTATTCCTCTGCAAATGCACATAAGGAAGCACCTTTCATTCATGGCCTCGGCTTCATCGGTCAGTGAGTTGTTGCAGTTTCCTTTGGCCTGCCGAGAGAGCTTGCCTCAGGCTCCCTCCCGGAAGCCTCTTTGACAGGTGGCACCGACCGGGTCTCCTGCTTCTTCCCCAGCTGATGCTGTGTGGCATGCAGGAAATTGACATGAGCGACTGGCAGAAGAACACCATCTACAGGCATTACACCAAGAGCAGCAAGCAGATCCAGTGGTTCTGGCAGGTGAGGAGCCAGAGAGACCAGGAGGGCTCTGAAGCCCCTCAGCCCTTGGATCCTTTGGAAGAATCCACAGCTGGGGGGGGAATGACCCTAGAAGTGGTGAAGAGATCTACCATCTCCTCGCCCATCTGGTGGTTGCAGGTGGTCAAGGAGATGGATAACGAGAAGAGAATCCGGCTTCTCCAGTTTGTGACAGGGACATGCCGCCTGCCCGTCGGAGGATTCACAGAACTCATTGGTAAGTCTGCCCCCCCCCATGGAAGAGTGGGGAAGGAGGGCCCATTTGGAATGTCAGGCATCCTGTTCCCAGATGTGCAGTGTATTTCCTTCAATGGCTCTTCTCCATCAGGCAGCAACGGACCCCAGAAGTTCTGCATTGACAAAGTTGGCAAGGAGACCTGGCTGCCCCGCAGCCACACGTGGTGAGTCAGCATGGCAGGACCTGCAAGACCCCCCCCCAAAGGGAGCAGAGCTGCCCCTGCCAACCAGCCCTTGCCTCTTTCAGCTTCAACCGCCTGGATCTGCCTCCCTACAAGAGTTACGAGCAGCTGAAGGAGAAGCTGCTTTACGCCATCGAGGAGACCGAAGGATTCGGGCAGGAGTGAGGGGTGTCTGGAAGGAGCCTGAGAAGAGCCATCCTGCCTGCCAGGAAGGACAGAATCCTGGGGGGCACGGCATGGAGTGGCCCTCTTGGGGATCGCTGGAGCAAGATCTTGTAGCGGAAGCTCCCCCTGCAAGGTTGGGGGGGGCTGGATCCCAGAGCCCCTCTCCTGCTCCCTCCTGAGCTGCATTTCCCTGGCCTCTCAGCCTCCTATCGTGGGCACTTTGGGTCTCCTGCAGACCCCCCTCTCCCCTTCTGTCCAGCTGCTCTGGCCAGGGCCTTTCCTCACCCACAGAGCACTTCAGCAACCCTCCCGCCCGCCCGCCCGCCTTAATATTACCAGCTGGGCTGGGGCTGCTACAGACTGGCTGGCCCGAGACCTCAGTGGGGGCAGCTTCCACTGGCTGCTCTCCAGCCTGGAAGGTGTGACTCGGGGCAATCCTGCCTGTTCCCAGATAGTGCCCGGCAGCCTCGGCTCCTTTGCAGACCAGCTCTTGCTGTCAAGGCGCAGCCCCTGGCCTCTGGAGAGCCACAGCCGAGAGGCAGGCCTGGAGCCTGGCCACAGCAGGGCCCTGGGAAGCGTCCTTGAAATCTCCAGGCAGAGTTGAGCAAAGGGCTGGCGTGTCCCCAAAAGCAGGCAGCATCAGGGACAGTTGAAGGACTCCCTCATGGTCGGTCTGCGTGTGAACATTTGAATTCTGTGACCGTTGCCCCAGCTCGAGTTTGTGGCAGGGAAGCAGAGGCCGCTCCAGCCCCAGGAAGGGTGGGCTTGTGCACCTTGCACCCTTGGGGGGCCCTTGATCTCCATGGAGGATATGTGTATTAATGTGTATAAAAACATATATGTGAATATATAAATTTGTATATAAATGTCTCTGGACACAAAGAATTGCAATAGCTTTTGATGGGTCCTTAAGTAGTTTTGTACCGCACCATCTGCCTCAGTGATGCCACCTCTTGTGCAATAAACTATCCGCAGCTCCTCATGCGTCTCTGTGCTGGGGGGGGGGGAGGAGGGACATAATCGGCAGGTGGCTCATTTCCAAGTGAAAAGGGATGTGGGGAGCAGCTACAGTGGAAAAGAAGGGAGGTTGAGCTCAAGGGAGTTTCCTGCCTCTTGGGCTGACTCCTGGCACGTTACCTGCATTGTACTCTGCTTGCTGGTGACTGTACCGTGTTTATGGTGTGGGCAGTCTCTGCACCTGCCTCTCTGCTGAATGGCATCAGTCCCGGCGCTGAAGCTGCAGAGCAGCCAAGCCTCTTAAGGCAAAGCCAGATGCTCCTGGTGCAAAAAGGGGCTTGTGTGTTTCCTCTGGCTGGAAGTGGTGAGTGGGTTCTTTGCTTTGCCAGGGGCCGTTCCAAGGCAGGTGCCTAAGGAGAGCACCATGGGCCTGGTGAAGCCTTCTGGGTGGTGGGCGCTTGCCCACTAAGTGCAGAAGGGCAACAAGAGGCCCAGGGAGACCAGGAGCCGAAGGAAGAGAGGGAGGCTGAAGGGGTGTGTGTGTGTGTGTGTGTGTGTGTGAGGCAGCTCTTGGCAGGATCCAGGTGTCCATGTATGCGCTCCAAGGGTGGAGAGGAACCTGATCTGGCACAAAGGGCTCTGCTCCCCTGGCCTTGGCTCCAGGTGCCTGGCAAAGGAGCAGCCAGATTTTGCTTGGCTCAAAGCAGAGTGTTTCTGTTGCGAAGGCAGGATCCTGCTCTTCCCTGGGGGAACAGGGAAGGGCTCTACAGCACCCGGTGGGAAGTCAGGAGGCCAGCAGAGGGCCCTTTGCTAGCCCATGAACATGCATTCCACCAACTTCAAACTGCCTATCGTGGTGCTGCCCCCTTCCCTGCCCCCATGCCCTTTCTACCTGTGAAGCCAAGTGATTGGAGGAGCACGGGCACTAGGGGTGTTTGGGCAGAAGGGTGGGCATCCTTCAATGTGCCACTTGCCACCTCTCCCGTGGACAAAACCCTTGGGGTGGGCCGGTCTGGCTGCTGACCTTTCTCCAAAGGAAATGGAGCTCCCACCCTCACAGTTCCTTTCTCCCAGCCACTTGAGTAGGGAAGCCCCAGGAACACCCCAAGCTCAGCGGGACCCCTGGAAGTGGGCCTCCCCCTTTGCCCAGGAATGCGACCTTTTGATCTGCCCCCTATAGAGGGACTTGGTCTGAACTGCTGGCTCAAACCAGCCCCGACCCTGTTTGTGAGGTTCCAGAGCTTTGGATCGGTCTCTCTTAGTTCATGGCCAGAAAGAGAGTCTATTCTCTGGGGAGGAAACAAAGAGGCGCATCTCCAGCTTCAGGTCATTCACCCGGATTGGCAAGACAGCGATGGACTGGGACAAGATCATGCAATGGCACAGTGAGAAAAACTGATTCGAATTGGGATACTCTTTTAAGGAGGCTTACACATTTTGAATATACTCAGATAGTGGCCAACCCCAGCATTTATTGCTTTGTTCACTACCAAAAATCAGAAATCTAGGGCAGAAATCTAGGACAAACTGTAGCAGTTAAAAAGCTAAAACCAACAAACTTCTGTATGAAACCAGAACATCAACTTTAGGCTCTTCTGGCTAAGCTGGAAGTAGGAAATGCAGAGAAAAATCACAATTTTTAGGCTCTCTACTCAGAAAAAAAAAATCTGGCAAGACCCTTACATGCTTCCCAAATAAGGAAGTGTAAACAGTGCCACAGCGCCTGCTTCCCACAGCAAGTTGTGCAAGAGCTGACACCTGGTGGTGCAAATCACAAGTGCAAAAATCTGAGCTCCAGCTTTTTTAGTATGAGCCTCTTGCTGCCCCTCAGCACAGAAGAGACCAGAAAGAGTCTTCCCTGCCCCATGTTTCCCCCAAATGAAGCAGACACCAGAGCAACCCTTAGATGGCAGGATGGCAGCACCTAGGGAACATTCAGCAAGAATGCAGAGGGGCTGCCTTCCCAACAGCAGCTATCCCTCCTGCATGGATAACTGGGAAGACATTCCAGGCAGGAAGATGTGAAAATCATAGTGGAAGCTTGAATTTAGCTGGACCCTGGCTTAAAAACAACCCCCCCCCAAACTGCCCCTGTGGGTGATGATCCCACCTGCTTTGAAGCCCACAGCCTCCCAAGGATACCAGTGTGGCATCTGGACCGCAAAGGATCCAGGCTTCTTTTCCCCATAAGGGAGAATGAAGGCCCAGTTGCATTCTGGCCTGTCCAGCAGCCGCTGCAAGCACATTTCAGGCAGCCATGGATTGATCTGGCTCTCAGTGCCCCCCAAGCCACAGATAGGGAAGAATCTTCAACCAGAGCAGCCTGGTGCAATTTAATGCTTTTAATTTACAAATACAAAACCTGATTACTATTTCTTCTCCTTCTTCTCTTCTTTCTTGGCTTCGCTTTTTTCCTTCTCCTTTTCCTTGTCATCTTTCCTCTCCTTCTTACTCTCCTCCTTCTCCTGCCCCTCCTTCTTCTCGGCATCTCTGTTGGCAATCTTGTTGTTGATGAGGTTGTGCAGCGCTACCACCGAACGGATCAGAGAGGCCAGGTAGACCACCACCATCTGGTCGTTGGTCTTTAGGTAAAAGGCTTTGACGAATTCTTGCAGATTGACATCTGGCAATAAGTTGAAGACATCCTGGAGCTGGTAAATGATCTGGTGGTTGATGGGAAGCTTGCCAACTGCCACTTTTTCTAAGTAGCTCCTGATATCTAAGAGCTTGGAATTCAGTCCCTTCAAACCATGGACCTGATTGGTGATGCGCTGGGAAAGTGTGCCCACTGTGGTGTCCTTAATGTCGCTGGAAGAGCGAGGGAGGAGGAAGCAAGTGGTGTCAACAAAACAGGCTATTCTCACGGTCATCCTACAGGGGGCTCTTCTGAGTAATCTGAACCCAGAAGGTGGCCCCAAACAGAGACCCAGGCTTCCCAATGGAGAGCTGGACCTTGCACTTGTCTTTTACCCATCCCCGGCCTCTGATGTGGCTGGAAGAACAAAGCACAAACTACAACCTCCCAAGTGTTTACCGCAGCAAGTGCTCCACACCAACTTCTTCAGCTTCCTCTGCTCCAATTTCACTGGTCACATGCTCGAAAGTCTTGGACGTTGGGGTTCCATCCTTTAGGGCCAAAAGAAGACAAGCACGTTGTCAACGCTGCAAATACTGTATATTCTTGCTTTGACAATGTGCAGAACTGTCTGGTATATATATAGTTAAACCAGCAACTAGGAAAGAGGGAGGAGCATAAGGATAGCCCGGGAGGAAGTAAATCACATCTTCCAAGTTGATTGGAAGATGTGAACCATGAACCTAAAATAAGGGAGTGGAATGCTATGCGTAATGGAAGAGAAGCAGTTCTAAGCATTCCACCATGCCGTGCTGACGTATTTTAACATTAATAAATGCTTTTAGGAGAAAACATGCCTGAAAGTCCTTTTAAGTGTTTCGTTACTCAGACACATGACACACGTCATGGCCAAGGAATCTGCGTCTGGGCAGGAAGGGCATCTTTGCAAGCGAGGCATTTAAACAACGGGAACTGAACGTCTACATGATGGCCAGAGCCCCACTCCTGCTCCACCCCAAAGGGAAAAGGGAAGCCAAACCTCCCAGCAGGGGAGGGAGGGAGGACCTTGGGGAAATCAGAGGAGGCAGGGGCTTGGGGGAAGGCCCGGCCCCTGCCCTGCTGGGAGACTCACATCGTGGACCTCTTCCACAGAGATGTAGCCTTCGGTGGGCAGGCCAAGGTCCTTGGGCTTCACGTCGATGATCACCAGCACCTGAGTGGGAGACGCTCGTCAGGCCCGTCGCCCCAGGCAGAATGGACCCCCGCCCCGTCATCTGGTGGGCGCCTCCCTTACCGAGTTGGAGCAGTAGCGCTTCATGAGTTCGTTGATGGCGATGTCGTTCTTGTGCAGCTTTGGGCCGGTGTGGTACCAGCCAACGATCCGCTCGCGGGCTGGGGAAGCGGGGGGGGGGGTTATCCGGAGCCTCGGAAGGGCCCCTGGGGGCCCGGGCCCATCCAGGGCGGGGGGGGGAAAGACTCACCGTTGACCTTCTTGAACATCCCGTACATGTTCTCCAGGTAGTCGTGGTCCAGGAACCAGACCGAGTCGTCCTTGTCGTCCTCGTCGAAGGGCACTGCGGGGGCAGAGCGGGGGGGGCTTGAGCGGGGGGGGGCTTGAGCGGGGGGTCGCGAGGGGCGGGACGCGCACTCACCCGCGAAGCTGTTGGAGACGTCCAGCACCTTCTTCTGCCACGAGCCCAGTAAGACGCCCACCACGCGCTTCTGGTTGCCCACCTTCCCGATCCTGCCGAGGCAAGCGGGGAGGAGGTCAGGCCGCGCCTGTGACTCAGCAGCCCGGGCGGGCCGGGCAGGGGAGGGCAGGGGAGGCCGGGCGGGCGGCTCCTCACCTGTTAAAGTGGTCCACCACGCTCAACAGCACCAGCGGGTGCACCACCACACGCTCCACGGCCAGCTCCGGCATCGCGACGGCGACGGCGACGGCGACGGCTCCCGGCTCTGCGGCTCCCGGCGTGCTCCGCGGCCAAGTCACGGCGCCATCCGGGGCGGGCCTCCTGTGAGCTTCCGGCGCGGGAGGGCCGGGCGAGGGACAGCTTCAGGGGCAGTTCCGCCCTCCTTCCTCGAGCAGAAGAGCGGGCCGGAAAGAGCGGCCCCGAGCGGACGCCTGTCGTGCCGGACCCGGCCGGGCGGTGGCACTGTGCTGGCTTTTGCAGAGCTGCTCCTGGATCCGCCGATGGCCGTTCGCGGGTTGCATAGATTCTATTTTATGTATCATGTCTTCTTTTATTATTTTATTTTATGGTTTTTTTCTTTTTTGGATTTAGTTATTTTTTCCCTGGGAGGATTTTTGCCGCTTTCCAGCAGGAGGAGCCGTTGGGTCAGCCAGGCGAAGGGAGCTCCTTTTACCAATATACATATAAAATCCGAAGTTCAAATTAAGGAGCTCAATAAGTAATTTAGCGCATTGATTTCTGGGCATCTCTTAAGTGCCATTACAAACTACGGATATTTTAAATGCTATTACCTAATAGAAGGCATGTTTTAAGCACCTTCTATTGATTTTATAAATGTTTTATTTTGTTGCCTTGGTTTAAAATCATTTTAACTACTGAGTAATCAAGAAGAAATATATTGTTGGTGTGAAATACAGTCAAGTTCCTAAAAACCTTTGACATTGTTAACTAAGCAGTTGCCGCTGTGCAACCTGCTGTTGGGACAGGAGAAAAGGGTCTCAGCCTCGACCCCCCCCAACCTCGAGGGGTCCTGGTACCCTGCAGGGATCGCCCCCCTCCAGGACTTCATCAATTAATTGGCTGACAGCAGATTTAAAGGGGAGGGCAAACTGGGAAAATAGATGTTGCGGAAGGGCGCTTGGGGCTGGGCACTGGATGGCTATTTACTCAAGATGCTCCCTGGACAGAAACCCACCCTGACATTAAACCGCGTAGAGACACTTAATTTGTCCAAACACTCTTCATTGGTGGAGGACCTCAGCTGTGAGCCAAGGAGAGGGAAAGGAAGGCTGCTCAGTTTCCAGCCTTAGTCAAAAGGAAGCTGCATTTGCTTGCAATAGGGATAATTCACCCAGCTTCCTAATACACACCCCCCCCCAAATAAATGAAATTGCTCTGAAGTAGGCATGAAGAGGATAAACATGCAGGCTTTGGGCACAGGCTGCAGATTGGTGGAAGTTTGTGACATGTTGTGAGCTGTCAACTGGCCCGACATGGCTGGGTGATCCAGGGCGAGTGCTTAACAAGCAGGTGGCTCCAAGGTGGCATTAGAGCGTTGCCAGGAAGAGAAAGTCCAGTGGGCTAAACTCAGTTTCGCACCTGGGAAACACATGATGTCTGGCCCATAACAAGACCAATTCCCCAGGTGTTGGTGTTGGTATGGATCCTGCTGGAGCAAGCAAGAACAGCTGCTGTGCTGCTCTTTCCAAGTAGGCCCAGCAATGGCCAGAGCTGCCTCCAGTAACCTGAGCATTAGCTGAGGAGCACCTGGCAAAGAGCACATACAGGCCACAGGCTGGCATCGCAAGAATATTACATTAGCGTGCCAGAGATTTATACCTGAAAATCCATTTCCGCATGGAGATTGCATTTCCCACCGGAGCACATGCCTTTAGAATTGAAATGCCATTTTTTTTGCCCAGGGTGAGGTAAGGGCTCTAGGAAAAGACAGACGGCTCCTCCAAATCTTGAATGTGGCTTGTCCCTTTAGGACAGCTGGGTTCATGGGTGATGTTGCCCTAGTCAGGAGGGATGCCAAGCTCTGTTTGTTATTAAAGGGAGCAGCCAAAAGCTGCCTAGCGAGCACAGCGGGACAGCTCCTCAAAGGAGGAACAGTTTTCTGCTTTGGGTCCAGCGGCACAAGGCAAACATCTTGGGTGGTCATCTGAAATCAGATGAAGAGGACGGTTTATCTTATTGCCTTTTTTTAAACATGCTGCCCTTTCTGCAGTTATAATAATTAAAACTTCTAATTACCTGTAATTATTTTGCACACCTTGAGGACTAGCAAATTCTTTAATATGAAGCTTTATTTGTATCAAGCCAAACTTCAAAAGCTTTCTTATTAACTGCTGTCAGTCCTGTGATTTACAAGGGCAATAACAATCTGGAGGGGGCGCATTTATCATAGAGTGCAGCACACCAGGAGCCATTTTTCTGCAGCAGTAAAGCCAAATGATCAAATGAGTTCTTTTCTTCTCTAACCTTCTTAAGATGTGTGGGGGGGGCAAGGGGGGGCTTTTTGTAGCAGGGCTGTCCTTCTGCAGCTCCCATCTGCCTGTGGATGGCTGATTATAGGTCTGGAATAGCAGATGCCCTGAGTGAAACAAGCATACTTCTTCCTTTCTATTAGTTACCAGGATTATTTATTCCCCCATTCTTAATTTTTATTTTATTTGCATGAGACCTTTGAGATTGGGTGGGAGAAACTCCTATCTTTCCTTCTTAGTAAAACTTGAATGATGCTGATTTAGGATACATTTATAACAAAGAATTGTTATTCCAGTTTGTAATGCAGTGTTGGGAAACAGAATTCAGTTATTCTGGCATTCATTCATTCATTCTTGCATAGGCAATGCTAACTATCTTTTGTAACAAAGAGGTAGCACACTTTTGCTTTGCTTCCTGGAGAATCATACACAAGGCACTATCAATTCATTGATAGTTAAATTAGTGGAATTGTAAGTTAATTGGTTCATGGAACCAGTTTTCAAAATCTATGTGTACATTTTCTTTAAAACAAAATTGTGTACCTACCTAATTGTTAAAAAAGAAAAAATGACAAACATTATTCAATACAGTCTTCATATTTCTCATTAGATTACATCACAATGAATGCCTAGTTTTCCATGTGTTTTTAAAGCATCCAATTGAAAGTGCTCCACGGAGAGAAGAAACATCTGCTTGCAATGGAGGAGGCCCCTGGAGGACCACAGTGTGGCAGTGAGGTCCCGCAGCAGCTTGCATTGGTCCTGCTAGCTGTGAGTTATGAATCTGAAGCCAACACATCTGGGGAGCACCTGACTAGGGAATGTTGTCCCAGGTGGAAGCCGTTACTATAGCAAATCTGGGACTCTCTTCTAACCAGTGGAGTCCACATCTGGATTGTGTAAGCTCTGTTGGTTGGTCCTGGGTAACATCTTCAGCCTGTTTGCTCTAATTTTATGGTGGTGCTTAAAAACAGAGCCAGGCAGAGTTTGGCCAGGCAGAGGCTGGCCCCTCTGGATATGGCTGTAAAGGGAATTGGGTGCTATTTCTTATGCTTACTGTCTTGGTTGATCTTTTGTCTCTGATATTTTAAGTTAAAAGTTACAGTTTCTTTGTACTCCAAGGCATATTTTAGATGCCAGTTTCTAAAGCCCTAAAAACCTGTGACTTTCTACAGCAGTTTGGGGATTATTTTTATACAAATGTGTGCTTTTCAGTTGGCTCAAACCCTAAACAAACCCTAAACAAATACACAGACTTGCAGTTGTGTTTCCTGTTAATCATGTATGGGGAAACTGCACTGAAGGAACCAGCAGAATGCTAAACAAGAATTGAAAAAACAGATGTTTTCTTCCATCCTATTTATCTTGCTTTCTTTTACAAGAATGAGAAATTATGAAGAGAACAGAAATATCATCAGGCTGTTTTTGCTAGCTGCTGCTGCTGCTGCTGCTGCTGACATTCACAGCAAACAAGCAAATCAACAAAAAGCATTTCTGATTATTTATTGCAGGGTGCAACTGAAAATTTGATTCCTTAGCTTGGAGATATTGAGGATATTCTACAAAAAAGAAAGAAAGGGGGATGAAATGCCTGAGTCAGAATGAAAGATAAATATGTAGTTTGAAATAGCGGTCTCCTGACCTGGGAAGGACAATTTATTACCTGGTTGCCCTGAGCCATGAATTCAAAGCAGTGAAGAAGGGATTGCTCTGACTTTTTGCCACCTTTCCAAAAGAACTATGCTGATTCGTATTTCTAAGAGAAAGACGCAAAGGGTTTCTCGTCAGATGCCTCACGCGTTGGGGGCGCCTCTTCTTTTTGCCCCAAGAAGAAGAATTTGTAGGTGCCACAGAGGCTGAGAAAAAGTCCAGGAACACAGAACAGAGCTCTTGATTGGATCACAGGTGTTCTGTTTCCAAGTAAAAGGCATTGAGACGAAGCAGAGTAACTAAAACAGTCTTCCTTTATTGCAATTCACCAACAGAACAGCAAACAAAATGGCGCGGAGTCTTTTATGCTCCTCTTGCAGGGACAGCATCAGCCAATCAATGCAAGACTTTTCTCCCGCCTTGCGCATGCGCGCAAGGCTGGAGACAGCCTGTCTGGTCCCGGCAACCACATGGTCTGCACCTTCTGCAGCTTCCTAAGCCTGCTGAGTCATTCAGGAGGCCCAGGACATAACACCCCTCCCCCCTTGGATAAAACAATAAGTAAATACTTACTGTTTTAGAGCAGCATACATATACACATGTTCTGATGAGCATGTAGTTGTTTCTAAATACTCTTACGCCTGCCCACTGGCAGACCCCAAGGCATACATCTTTTATATTTCCTACAGTAATACAGCATTTCTTTTTTTATTTAACATAATATGACACCCTTCTTTTGAGTGTGCTCTGATTGCTAAAGAACTATTAGGCCTCCCTCGTACTTGACAGGAACCTCATATAGTCCTTTAGGTGTTTGGGTGGACCCTTGGCCCGCTCTGACCTTCTTGGAGCGAGTGTGTGTGCCTGGCCTGCCAGCTCGCCTGCCAGACTAGGCAGACCAGGACTTTGATGCCCCACAGACCCTGGCGACCCTTCAAGCTGCTGACTGGCTGGATCCTCTAAACCCAAACCAGAGTTCCTTGGTGGGGTGGAATTCCCCAAGTCCAGTGGTGGGGTGGAATTCCCCAAGTTCACGATGGACCCCTCTTGGGAGCACTGTCCCTCGAGCCCAAGACCAGCAGCTGGAGTGGCCTGAGTAGCTGATTGATAGCAATGTCCCATTGACCTGGTGCCTGTGCCAGAGTCAGGAGCCGCCCCCATGGCAAAACCTCCTTCTGGAACATGTGCTGAAGCATGTGAAGGTCCACTTGGGCGGAGAGACTGTGGTCCACAATCATAATTGTGTTCCTCCTCCCCCCCCCCGAGAGCAGAGCCAGGAGCGGAAGTGTGGCTGGGAAGCCTCCAGCGCAGTTGGTCAGTGTGACGTCACACGACCATCATCCAAGGCCACTTCGTAGGACAGCGGCCCAGAGACCTTGCATACCACTGCTGTCACCCAGAGATGTCCAGGTCCATAGTTCCTTGCCCAGACTGGATCACCCACCTGTAGTCTCCTAGGTGCCCACGGCTGTGACACCTGTGAAGCCACCCGGTCCAGTTTAGTGATGAGGCGGTGATCCCAGCGGAGTTCTGCTGGGCTCTTCCCAGTGGCTGTGCAAGGTGTGGTGCATTGGCAAAGAAGAAATTCAGCTAACCCGTGATGCCAACTGCCGTAAGTGATTCTCTTGAGAGCATCTTTAGTGGTGCGCACCATCCTCTCAGCCTGGCCGTTGGAAGCTGGATGAAACGGTGCTGAAGTAGCGTGCCAGATCAAGTTGGCCGGTAGAAAAGCCTGAAACTCAGAATAAGTGAATTGGGGTTCGTTGTCTGAGACAAGGACACTGGAAGCCCATGGGAGGCGAAGATTCCTCTCAGCACCTGGATGGTCCTAGCAGTAGTAGTGGAGGAAACAGGCACGACCTCTAGCCACTTGGAATGGCTGTCCACGAGGAGAAGGAAAAATTGCCCCTGAAAGGGCCCAGCGTAGTCGGTATGAACCCTCGACCAAGGGGCATGTGTCTCCTCCCACCTATGTACAGGAGCCTGAGGCATTTCAGGCCTTGACTGTTGGCACACTTGGCACCCATGAACCTGGGTCTCGATCTCTTTATCGAGCCCACGCCACCAGAGATGGCTGCATGCAAGTGCTTTCATCTGGACTATTCCCAGGTGTCCCTCATGCAGAGAGAGCAAGACTCTAGTCCTCAATGAGGCCGGGATCATTACCCTGCTACCCCATAGGACACACCCCTTGAAGGTGGAAAGATCGTGCTTCCTTTGCCAGAAGCTCTGGAATTCTGCACCAGGACACGTGTCAGACCATCCTGACAACACCCATGTCAGCACGCGTATTAGCGTGAGATCAGTGGCCGTTTCTGCTAGCCACGTCCCTAGCATTGAGGGGAGATTCAGGCAATTCTTGAATGGAGAGAATGTGAAGAGCAGGAGCAGGATCTGCCTCAATTTGCTGTAGAGGTAATCTGCTGAGGCCATCTGCATGGCCCATTTCTTTGCCTGGTTTGTGAACCAGAGTGTAGTCATATTCTGACAGGAAAATTGACCATCTCAGCATTCTAGGAGAGATTATGTGTGGGGTTTGTTTGTTTGTTTGTTGTAAACAAACCCAGCAGAGGCTTATGGTCTGTGTAGACTGTGTAGTGCCAGCCACTCTGGCCAAGGCTTCTCTGTCAATCTGCCCGTAATTACGCTCAGCAGATGAAAGAGTCCTGGAATAGTAGGCCACAGGGACTTGTGTCCCATCAGCCCTTAGGTGACTCAGCACAGCCCCAACCTCATAAGGGGATGCATCACAGGCTATGCACACAGGCAATTGCTCATTGAAATGCCCTAAAACCACATTTGAAGAGAGCAAGGCCTTGACCTCAGTAAAACTCCTTTCATGGACCTTTGTCCACTGCCATGGAGCCTGTTTGTCCAAGAGCCGGTATAATGGCTCAGCCACTGCAGCCTTGTGGGGAAGGAATGAATGGTAAAAGTTTAATAGTCCCAGAAAAGCCTGAAGTTCACTTTGGGACTTGGGACTTGGGGCCTGCTGAATTGCTTGAAGTTTGGATTTAGCAGGATGGATGCCTTCAGCATCAATACGGAAACCCAGAAATTCAGTGGAAGTGACTCCAATTTTACATTTATCTTGCTTGAGCTTCAGCCCCGCTTGGCGGAAATGCAGCAAGACAGCCCTCAGCCTTTCTGCCAGATTCACAGATGACTCCCCAGCAATGAGGACGTCATCAAAGTAGGGACAGACCCCAGGAATGCCATGGAGCGTTCGCTCCATCACGCTTTGGAAAATGCCTGGGGCTATGTTAACCCCAAACTGCAGCCTTTTTACCTTAAAGGCTCCCCGGTGCATCACAATTGTTTGGGCCTCAGCCGTTGCCTCATAAACTGGTAACTGTTGATAGGCCTGTGCCAAATCAAGCTTTGCAAAGATTTGCCCCCCTTTGAGGGAGGCCAGAATGTGGCTCACCATAGGCACCGGATACGCATGCTGCGGCAACGCTTTGTTAAGTGTACATTTATAGTCCGTACAAATTCGGACTTCTCCATTGGCTTCAGTGGCGTAACTATGGGAGTTTCCCATGGACTACAGTCCACAGGTTCTAAGATGCCCTGCTGGAGCAGCTTGTCCAGCTCTGCATCAATTTCGTTTTTCAGGGCAAACGGCACCTTCGAGACTTAATCCTGATGGGTGTGATGGCTGGGTCTAAGCGTAATGCAATGGGAGGCCCCTTGTACAAGCCAAGCTCTGAACTGAACACATCAGCAAACTCCTTGTAAACTTCTGCAAGGCCTGACGTTTGCAGACTGTGAAGTCCAGTCACTTGAATCCCAAGGGCCTCGAACCAATCGAGCCCAATAAGACTCGTGCGATCACCCCCAACTACCACATCTAGCAGCCCTTCAAAATTCCTATGCTGCACCTTGAGCGTGGCCTCCCCCTTCATGCTGACTCGGGAATTCTGGAAGTCAGTAAGGATTAAATTTGATGGCCTGAGTTTAACTCGTAGGCCACTTCTGCTGCAGATCTTTTTAAAAGTGTCTTGAGAAATGATTGACAAAGCAGATCCTGTGTCCAACTCCATCGACAAGGGAACCCCTTGCAACTTCACGTCAATGTGAAGATTCTTCCTAAGTGGCCTGTGAGCCAGTTTTGAAAATGCTCCTGTGCGATGCGCAGAAGCCCACCCCGGGGACCCTGGTATCTTTCTGAAGCAATTCTTCCGAAGACCGGACCTTCTGGCGACTCAAACAGACGAAGGCAATGTGGCCTTGCCTGCCACATGCCTGGCAAATGGCGGAGCGGAAGCAGCAGTCGGAGCGCTTGTGGCGTCCTCCACATCCGAAACACCGAGGGAATGAAGTTGCCTTTTCTTTGTACTCTTGAGGCCTTTTCTCTGCTGCCTGCTGAAGTCTTCTGGATCCTCCTCTTCTGGATCCTGTTTGGACTCTTCCCAAGGGACCTCTTGATGGATGGAGACCGCTGCTGGAGGGTTCCTGGCGAGCCGCAAGGCCTTCACAGCTCCGCCCGCTGCTTCTTCGGCTGCAATTTCTCTTAAAGCATCTTGGAAAGAGACGTCTTCTTTTGCGAAGATCCTCTGTTGCAGCTCTCGGCTTCTCAGGCCACAAACTAAACAATCCCGAAGTCTCTCCTCCAGGTCCTTGAATTCACATGGCCTAGCTGCTTGTCGTAAGGCAGCAATAAAGTCCGCAGCAGACTCACCAGGCCTCTGGTCCCTCTGCTCGAATGCATGTCGCCATGCAATCACTGAGAGCTTGGGTTCGAAGTGTTCTCGCAGCATCTTCTTTAATTAAACATAGGCAATTGACTCAAGTGGTGCTGGGGCGACCAGATTCTCCGTTATATCGAAAGTCTCTTGCCCACAGACACACAGCAATGTAGCAGCTTTGAGGCCGTCTTCTCGGATCTGGTTTACCCGAAAGTAGTTCTCCACCCGGGCCACGTAAGAACTCCAGCGTTCTGGATGAGCTCTATCAAACTCAGACAGACGGCCTAGTTTGGACATCGTTACAGCCCTGGAGCTTCGTCAACGCCTCTTGCTGCAAGGTGTGAGAAGGGGTCCCTCTTGCCAAGCTCACCTCCAGCGTTCTCGTACTGGCAGGCAGAGTCGCAATCGCCGGACGCCGAACTTCCCAGCGCTTCTGGACTTCCGTGGTGAGTCCCTAGCTTCTTTTGTTGTTTTCCTTGCAGCGGATCCCACCTTCGTCGCCAATGTTCTGTTTCCAAGTAAAAGGCATTGAGATGAAGCGGAGTAACAAAAACAGTCTTCCTTTATTGCAATTCACCAACAGAACGGCAAACAAAATGGTGCGGAGTCTTTTATACTCCCCTTGCAGGGACAGCATCAGCCAATCAATGCAAGACTTTTCTCCCACCTTGCGCATGCGTGCAAGGCGGGAGACAGCCTGTCTGGTCCCAGGCAACCACGTGGTCTGCCCGGGCCTTCTGCAGCTTCCTGAGCCTGCTGAGTCATTCAGCAGGTCCAGGACATAACAACAGGCATTTCCCCAAAGGGCTGGTTTTTACAAAAAGGGGCTGGTGGAGGGGCGGGGGGAGCACCCACTTAAGGCAGCCAGTTTAAGAGCTCCACCACAATGTAAACCAGAATGCCCAGCTCCACTGGAATAATTAATTCAAAATCTCAGTTAAGGCCACACATGTTGACTATATTGGTAGAGCATCTCAGCTTTAATATTAAATTCTAGCCAAATATTAGGGGCCATTTTGGATCTTAATGGCTTTAAACATGGAAGGAAATATGCCTCAGTAAAGAGGTGACCTGACTCCAATACTGCAGAAACCCTGGTACTCTCTATTGGTTGCATTTGGCTACTTACCTCCTGTATTATCTGGTGTGTACCTGTCCATTAGCCCAGCTCTTGCAATGTGTACTCCCAATTTGCACCACCTCTCAGTTGCGATCAGTTATCTTTGGGGAAAGAGGTAGTCTGGCGGCTCCTTCATCCACACTCAGAAAAGACAGACAATTTGGTCTCCTGATGAAGGCACCAGACTAGACGCCAGGAGACGGTGAGTTCTAGTCCTGCCTTGGGCGTGAAAACTGGCTGGGCCAGTCACTTTCTCTTAGTCCAACCCACTTCACAGAGTTGTTGTGGTGTAGAATATAGGAGGAAGGAATGTTAGGTATATTCACTGCCTTGAGTTATTTATAAAAATAATAAAGATGGGATAAAAAAATCTAAAAAAAAGCTGACTTGTAAATGGAGCAGGTAGTCAGTTCCTGACGTTTTCCTCTGCCTACAGTAGTGTTGACATGAGCAATATTATTTTCAGGAATAAAACAGCATGCTGAAAAAGAAATTTACTTTGAAAACAGCAGAGGCAACTTTTGCAAGGAAAAAAGAAAAAGAAAAGAAAATGCCTTTGATGTGAGATACTCTGGTTTTAAATGTTGTCTGGGGGTTATTTGGAAGGAAAACTCCACTTTTGGAAATAGGAAATATGGTTCTGGTTCTAGACTCTCAACTAAAAAGCTCTAACAAAAGTTTCTTCATCCTGGTTTAAATTCAGATCTGGCAGTTTTAGTAACATGAAATTGATTAAGCTTTGCATTTGTTTGTTTTATATTACAAAGAGGTTTACCATGGTCTGTAAAACATTATTTAAAAAAAAACACAAACTGGCCCTGAAATAAAGTGGGAAACAAATTATAATTATTAACAGGAATAGTTAAATGTATGCATGTGCCTGCCAATTTATGACTTTTAAATTAAATATTTTTCTTTATCCAGAAAAATATATGTAAACCTCTCCCTAGTGAGAAGCAAATTAAAGCATTCTTGACTGGCATAACAAACAATATGTCATTATAAAATTACCAAATTACATGGACAATTAAATTGCTTTAGCAAGATATAATGCCAACCATGTTACACTAATTTGTACACATGTTTAGCTGGAACAAGCCCAGTGCAGCCGACTTGGGTGGGAACGCTTACAGGAAAGTCATCTCCAATGGAACCGGGATCCCCAGCATAACAGGCACAAGCCTTGCAGGCTTCTTTTGAGAGGGTGGATGGCCACCATTGTCAGGGGTCTCTCCAGGTTCATCCTCCCCCTCTCAGCCAGGGAGGGGCCATTATTGGGCCAGACGAAGCAAGCGAGGGGGGCAACCCTTCCTTTCTTCCTTGGCCGGGAGTGATTTGATTTGCTGCATCGTGTGGTGCCTGACCGGTGGTCAAGAGGGGCCAACCAGGCTGTCTGTCTGCCCGTCTTTTGCAGACCTTGATGGGCAGACAGACGGACAGGTGGGCTCAGGGATGGTGAGGTCTCCTCTAGAATCCTGACGGGGTCTGGTGAGATCTTTCTGACTTCCAGTGTGGATGGTCTTACTGCCAGGCATGGAGCATCGGCCCACTGCCAGCCCAACC
The DNA here is from genome assembly GCF_001527695.2 of Protobothrops mucrosquamatus. NCBI lineage: Eukaryota > Metazoa > Chordata > Lepidosauria > Squamata > Viperidae > Protobothrops > Protobothrops mucrosquamatus. The sequence goes on from NW_015386423.1 coordinate 1,225,130, forward strand.
CTCCTCCCCTTTCTCTTCCGGATGAGTAGATGACAGCGGACAACAGCAATGGTGATTGTAACCATAATGTGTAGAGGTCATTATAATTATTTCCCCAAACAGCACCAACATTTCTGGAAAGTTGATTTCAGTGTGTGAAAGCATTTCATTTTCCAGGCAGGACCATCGCTGTGAAGCGTTCAGCTCTTGAACTGGCTGCTCTTTGGCTGCCCTTTGGGCACTCAGCCCCAATGGGGCCCTTTCCTGGACAGGGGCTCCTGAGTGCTGGCTGGAGAGGAAGTGGCTGCAGTCTGAAAAGGAGAGAAAACCAATGAGAAATCCACGGAGAAACGCTGATCTGCTCGGGAGAAGCTCACCTGAGTGGTGTCCGGGGTATGCAGATCCATTCACCGGATTTAGGAGCATGTGATCATGCAGGATTCCTTCTAATTAAGTATTTTCTTTATTTCCTTCTAATTAAGTATTTTCTCTCTCCTCTCTCTCTTTCCCCCTCCTTCCCTCCCTCCCTCCCTCTCTCCACAACAAACATGGGTCACTTTCCATTAAATATTCAGGTAAAATGGCTGGGAGGCCATTCAGATGCAGCCTTGATAGAGGAAGAGATTTGACCCAAGCATCTTGGTCCACTGGTGCCCACAACTGGCAGCATGTGAGTGAATACACAGACATATTTTAAAAATCATCAATGAGTAGAGCAGATGTGAAACGGTCCCTGGATAAAGGGAGATGAGCAAACATAAATCACTGCTCACCGAGGGAGAGTTTTCCTTTGGATCCTTTTCTATCAGCTCTCTCAATTCTCCTTACTTTTAACTATTGCTTCCTTGTCTTATGCTTTTTTAATTTGTTTTGCTCAACACCTCTAAAGACCTGAAGTTTGTGCTTCAGTATAGAATGAAAATTTTGTTTGAAGTGGGAATATTTTTTTCAAAAAAGTTAATGCAGTACCGTAATAAAATAATGGTCTGTGATAGGCCCCCCTTTAGCACAGACCCAGCTCAAATATGCTCCCCAGGGAGGGGCTGTGGTGATTCTAGCCCAGGACAGGTTGTTAGCCCCAAGCGGTCCCCATTTTGTAGAACCTTCAGTTGAACAAAAGCACTAAGCGGCCTGTTTAAGCTAAGCCCCACATCCATCTTCCATCCTGGGGGTGCAGTGGGGTAGCTCCTCAGCCCCCTGATGGGGGGGGAGAGCTCAAGTCCTCCCAACCTGGGCTGACTTTCCACCTTTCCCCAAGCCAGGGGGCCAGGCAGAGAAGGCGCTCAAATGCACCGCTGGGCAGATCAGCCTGGGATAATGGACCTGTCAGAACCTGGCCTCTCTCCAGATGACTCGTCTGCCACCTTTTTTAATTTTGATAAATAACCTGAGGCAGGTAACAGATCTAATACTCCTTTATCTTGCTCTTCCCCCACCCCCAACAACCTTGTGAGAGAGATTGGCCCAAAATCACGCAGCCAACTTTTGTGCCTAAAGTGAGACTTGAATTAGCCTTCTACTGGTTTCTAGCTTGGTGCCTTCCACAGGAAACCAAACTGGCTTTCTTTGAGGTGCCCAATATCCCAGGTATTCCACAGATGTACTCAGGTTTTCTTAACCTGGAAACAGGCAAGTATTGTGTGTGTGTGTGTGTGTGAGAGAGAGAGAGAGAGAGAGAGAGAGAGATGCCCTGTGCTACCCCCAGTGCAATAATGGACCCTGAGCGGGGTGGGGTGGAGAATTTCCTTGACATCAAAAGTAACCATAAATATGAAAGAACCCAGCAAGAAAAAGGCACATTTCCAGAAGGCCATACCAGGATAATAAAGGAGGCTTCCTCATGCATTCAAGAGGATAATGTGCCTTGAAATATGAATCCACAGGGATGGCCTGCTTTCAGAAAACTCTCCCCTGCATACAGCATAATCCAGTATTTCATAAACTCAGGAAAGTATTAAAGAAAAATAAATTCCAAATGTCTGTGGCCTCATTGCAAATCACTCTGGAGAAGGGGGAAAAGAAAACTTCCTTTGGAGAGGAAAACATCTTGTGTTAAACAACACCAGAAAACAAAATTATTATTGTAGGAAAAGCAAATGTCAGCTCCACTTATTGCAGCGGCTGTGTTGCTTCCAATAAAAATTTGGCATTTTATTTAGTCTGCAAGAATCTACATTTTAAATTTAAAATAAGATTTTTTTTCCCTGTGAGGTTGAGTGCCAAACAAAGCAGAGCAGAGTGGAACATCTGCTTCTGATTAAGTCAGGCCTTGACTACAAAGCAAACATGGATTTTATCCATAGTCAACAGCATTTACAAATGTAAGGGAGGAAGCTACTGCGTTTTTGAAGAATGAGCTGCTTTGCAAAAAGAGAAGGGGCACCATAACAGATGGCGATAATCAGTTCCACCTGGTAAAAAGTTTTGATTAAGATGAAGTTGGCACCCTGGCCTGCACATCTGGGTCACAATGGCACCCTGCCCCCATGTGTTCCTCTTTCAGGGGCCCACATGCTCCATGGGAAAGCCCCTGGAGATGATGGGGGTTGGCAGCTCCTGGTAAGCGGGACAAGACGTGCCACATACATGGCTGGGCCCTCTTGACCTCAACATGCCCGCATCTGGAGCAGATCCCCTCTCTGCAGATCCCTCCAGAGTGCCACCCCAGGGGGGTCACCGCTACAGTCTTCCCAACTGACATGGCTCTTTCAGACAACTGTGCTGCTCCACCCTTATTTGCCCTCTACTTTGAGCTGCTAGTGCCAGCTGTGGACATCTCCTTTTCGACAGAGATGGGCCCGCCTCTAGCTGGCTGGCTTGTGGCAAGGCTCTCCTGGGCCAGGGTCTCCTGGGCAGGCCTTTGGGGGCTGCATGCAAGGGCCACCGGGAAAGACAAAGCAGGGCCAGCATGGGCAGCCGTTCCTCTCCTTAGCCCAAGAGCACTTCAAACTAGACAGGGAGCATCTGGGGGGCGGCTGGCCAGGAGAGGTGGATGGAGCACAGCAGAGCTGCAAGGTGGAGGGGATCCGGGACCAAGACTCCTTCCTTGGGAGCCCCCGGGAGGGAAAGCATGCAGGACGCTGGCTAGCAGCATTTTTGGGATTAGCGGTCTTAAAAGCAGCTTAAGGGGAAAAAAGCCATGCAGACCCAGGGAGACGCGTGTCATTCTGGGCACTTCCTGGGCCAACATTTTCTGGCAGTTAATTCCAGGATCTGATAATGCACAGCTTGCGGGCTTTCTGCTATTCCTACCGGGAATATAATCCCCACATTAGTTCCATATTAGTGCCTTATTTGGCAATGTTAAAAAGCATCAGAAAAAGGTTAACTAGAGTCAAGTACACATAAGAGAGCTGTGATGATTAGTGTTTGGGGTGCAATTTGGTCAACAACATTTCTCCTTTTACCAAAGAATTGATTGGTGTCTCTCCTTTCTGGCTGCATTTTACATTTGAATAAAAGAGCAACAGCAACAGCAGCAGCAAGAAGGCACAACTGTCTGCTGTGGCTTCAGTCCGGCAAGGCTGACCCAATCCTTGAGCTCCCTGGCTCAGATCAGTTGAGCCACCCGCTGCCTTGTTCCGGAGATCTTCCCTCTGTGGCCCGAGAGGGGAGAGCTGCAGAAGTCCTCCCTGTCCCCTAGGACAGGGGTCCCCAACCTTGGCCACTTTATGACTTGTGGACTTCAACTCCCAGAATTCCTCAGCCAGCATGGCTGGCTGAGGAATTCTGGGAGTTGAAGTCCACAAGTCATAAAGTGGCCAAGGTTGGGGACTTCTGCCCTAGGACAACCCTTGACTGAAGAAACTTGGGAAGGCTGGCCTTGAGACTGGAGGGGCGTTCCCTGCAGGCCAGGAGGTGGGGCCTGGGCCACCTGTCCATTTTCCTCAACAGGAAGTGTCTGTGGCCGAATCTCAGCTCAGCCGCATCTCACCCTGGGAGCATCTGCGTTGCTGTTTTGGTTTTGTTTCTCAAGCTTGCATGGATGCCATATGGAGCCCTGCTTTTTTGGCTTGAGATCTTGATGGTTACATTTCATTATAATTAAGCCCTTAATTTGTTTGAACACAACAGAATAAAATATGTGGATCAAAAAATTGAAATGCACTCTCTCGTGGGTATGAATTAACTTTGCTTTCCTGGGCAAGGAATTTAACCTTCTGCAGGGTGGTTCAGAGAAGAAGCTCCACCTGTTTTGGCTCCTTCTCTGATTAGCTGAGAATTCACCTCTCGGCCAGGCACCTCCGAGTCTCCCCTTAGTTGACTGATTGAGTGGGTGGACAGAGGGAAGCGCTGACTTTGCTGAATGCTGGAATGCAGCCAGGTCTGTCTGCAGTTGAACCAGAAAAGCAACACAGGAACACAAACTGTTTGGCAATTTGGTGAATTCTCAGGTCTCCCACAGGAATATAGACAAGCCAAGACTGAGATCCCAGAAGCTGACTTGCAATCACGATCAGGAATATGGTTATAAACCCCATATGTGTAACAGACAGCTCTCCTTCTCGGTTGGATTTCTGTTCCTCAGTGGGCCAAGCAAAGCATTCTTTAGGCTGTGGCCTGGTATGGATGCTAAACCACTTTGAGAGAAAGACAAATGCCTTTAGCATCTAGGGAAAGGGGAGAAAAGCAGCATTTGCTTTCCTGTGAACTCTTCTGGGCCAAAGTGGCATTAAATCTGCCTTACCCAATGGCCCAAGGATGCCAGAGATGGGGAGCATTCCTCTAGGAAAAGGCTGAGATTTGCTGGCCGGGAGATATGGCCACCTCCGAAGCTGCTGGGTGCCAGGAGGGCAGGTATCCCCATCCCCACAGATGGCTGAAAGGCCAACAGGCCCAAGCAAGAGTTTTAGGAGGCCTCCCCCCCCCCGTTGCCTCTGAGGACTTGGGTGGTGCTGCTTCAGAGGAGAAGGGCTGCTTCAAGGAGGCTCCTCCTTGCAAACCAGAATCCCTGAATCTGAGAACAGATTTGGTCCCTGCTCAAAGTCAGCATAAAAAAAGGGGGGAATCATTAATTCCACAGGATTTGGGGCAATGGCCACAAAATGCAGTGTTAGGAACTGATTGGGATATTGGGAGGAAAATGTTCCTGAAAACTGGTTAGTTAAGGGATTTCAAAGAAAAAAAAGATTAGGTCTATGGGATTCCTCATATATTACCATGTCTATTGCTCAGAGTTATGTTGAATGGACAACATGAGGTAAAACAAAATTATTGTTTTGGGCAATAAATTTGAAGATGACCTAATCAAGCTCTGGATATTTGTATTCACACATTATCACTCCTTCATTGCAGAGCTAGAAGTCATTTATTTCATCTTAGTAATGTGCCTTCTTATCAGAAGTGTTAATCCAATGGGCAGGAAGTGTGTGGGGAGGGGAGCAGAGGTGTAAGACAGAGAAAGCAGATTTAACATTAGCTTGGAAATATTGCACAACTCATTAAAAATGTAATCATGCGTAAAATGAGATCAATGAAAATTTATCTAAAAGTGCAAGGAGAAGGCATTTTCTCATATGATCCAGGATTTAATAGACTGGATTTTAATTTAGTCAGTTTGCAACCAAAATCCCTCCAGGCTAAATAAAACAGCTTCCCCTCCCAGTTATTGTACAGACAGCTAATTTTCTGCACCCTTCCTTCTAATATTCAATCTTATCTCTTGCCAGATAGAGGTTTCAATATATTGCTAAATTTGTTTTCTTTACATTTCCCATTACAGCTTTTCATTTGCATGACAAATGATCAGAGGTGGAAGTAGGAGAAACCGAGGGGAGTCTGGCTGCCCCCTTCCCGGCTCAGGCTGGCCCCCAGCGAGCTGCCCAGACAGGAGGCTCCTCTGCTTCCACAGGTTGGTGTGAGTTGAGGGGAGAGTCCAGATGCTCAGCTTGAAGGTGGGGGCTGCGTGGCTGCCTCGCTTGGTCCCTGGAGGCTCTGTGGGGAAGTTCCCAAAGGGTCTCCCGGAGATCCTCCTTTTGGGCCAAGCTGGACTCAGTGCTTCCGAGTGTCGCTCTCTGCAGGTAGCTGAAAGGAAGACCGCTCTGCTCTCCAGGAGTCTGGAGGGCCCCGAAAAGCGCTGGGTTTGCCCTCCAAGAGCCTTTTCGGGGCCCTCCTCCACCCAGAAGCGATCTTCATCCCCGCAGATCCCACACTGATCCGCTGAACCAAATGAAACGAACAGGGAACAACGGTGCTCCCTTTCCTGACAGGGGTGCCAAGGAACAGCCCCCGCTGGGATGTTTGGTCTTGCTTCTCCCCCAAGGATGGCTTCACGGGGTGCTGTGGCCAAAAGCTTCTGGGGTGGGATGGTTCTGCTGTAAACCTTGCTAGATGCTGGAGGCTCAGGATTTTGTAATATTATAAAGTGTATTTTTATTGTGACAGTAAACACAATATGGTTTACATTGACCATTAGTTTTATGTAATTTTAATTGCTAGGTTTTTTTGTCTGTTGATTTTTATTGTGGTACCTGGAGGGGCCCAATATAAATAATGTTTTTGTTTTTTGATTGGTGTAGTTTATTCAATATTTATCAATTTAGTTACAGTGTCAGTGTAGATGCTATATTGTTACAGTGTTTATCAATGTTTTCCCTGCTGCTTTTTTCTCCGTGGCACTCAGCTTCAGCCACTGCATAAAGAAAGACCATGAAAGCAAGCAGACCTGGCCCCAAGAAGTGTCTCCCCCCCCATGGACTGCTCCACCCTTGATGTGGATCTCTGCAGGGCAGAGGCTGGGCGGTCTGGAGGCTGAGGGCATGCTTGATCCTTTGATTGGTGATGCTGATCGGAGCAGGGCAAACGGGCCCTTGACTGAACTAGGGCTGGCCCTGGCAAAGGCTGCCAGCCTCTCACTCCTGGACTGCTCAAGGCCACTGTGACAAAAACTGCCCAGGAGAGGCCAGCCACCTTGCTTGGCCTGGCCTGGGGCTCCCATCCCAATTGAAAGCCATGCCCCCCCTCCTGCCAGCTGAGAGCCCTGCAAGGGTGGCCTTCTAGCCGCTGTGGTCTCGGTGTGACTCTCCAGGGCTTTGTTTCAGGCCCAGTTGAGACGGGAGAGTCCCGGTTGTGGGAGATGGTTCAGCCAGAAGAGGCAGCCCAAGAATCAGGGTACGGATGGAAGTGCCAACATCCAATACCTAGGTATTTGCAAGACCGCCTCCTACCAAATATCTCCCTTCGACCAGTCCGCTCCCACAGAGAGGGCCTCCTTAGGGTGCCGTCGGCCAGTCAATGTCGGCTGGCGACCCCCAGGGGGAGAGCCTTCTCTGTGGCAGCTCCTGCCCTCTGGAATGACCTAACCCCCCCCCCCCGACCTACGTACAACTACGGACCTGCGCCTCTTCCGCCGAGCCTTGAAAACCCATCTATTCCATGCGGCCGGCCTGGCGTAGTTTTGATTGGGCTTTGCTAGGGGTTTTAGATGGGAGCAGGCTTTTTATTCAATATTTATTGTGATTTTTATTATTGTCTGTTCACCGCCCTGAGTCCTGTAAGGGAGATAGGACGGTATATAAATTTAAATAATAATAATAAGCTGTGCCAGGCAGCTTCCCTCCAAGTGGCACCTTGGAGGTCAGAGCCCTTTCATGGGCTAATCACAGGCAGTGATGTAGGGAAGGGATTTTGCTGAAATTTTACTGTGTAAAATCTATATGCAGGTTGTAATTTAACTAGCAGTACATTTAAGTTATTAGAAAATAAGGTGGTTGATAAGATAAAATGTTTGCATGGTTTTTTTCCCCAGCAGCTTTTCTGTGTTTTCAAAACAGGACTGCTTAATTTTTATTTGGCACATGATGTGAAAAAAAGGCATTAGCATAAATAGGGTTGCATTTGTGAAATCTTACCACTAGATCTGCTGGGTATCAACGAATTACCACAGCCTTTATGTAGACAAAAATAGCATTAAACTTCATAGTTCCATTACAGAGGCCCTTCTGTTTTCGGCTTTGATGCTGAATTGCCTTTGCTTAAGCAAGAAAATGATAATGCTAAAGTGTACAGGTGGAGATGATGCTGTGGGGAGGGGCGCTCTGGATTGATCCTCCAGAGACCAGCCAGAGCTGCTGGCCCAGGCGGGAGGGGGAAGGGGCTTTGCCCCAAAGGAGAGCCCTGGCCCCTCCCCCCATTTCTTAGCTCAGAGGCACCTCTTTTGCGGGGGGGGGGGAGGAATGGCCTGGGACCGGAGCCCTCCCCTCAACCTGCCTCCCGGGATTCCCACCACGGACGAGAGCGGTTCGTGCAGGCTTCAGCGAGCCAGCTCAGCAGCTGTAGCCTTTGTGCTAAGGAAGGGAATAAATAAGCGTGTCGGGGTTGCGTTCCGCGGTCACGGCATCCTCGTTCCGGCCGCAGGCGGCTAGCGCGGCACCGTCTCCGGGGCAAAAACCCTCCGAGGCGGCGGCTGCTTAGCACTTGCGAAGCATCCCCGGTATGGACCGCACAACGTAACCGCCTCAACGACGCAGCGGCTGAGCGCCTCGGCCTCTTTCAGCCCGGTCCGCCGCGGGGTCCAGCAGCTGCAGTTCTCCTCCCGCGCCCCCCTTAAGGCTCCCTTGAAGGCGGGGGGGGGGCATCGGCCCGGCCCTGCCTCGCCTGCTCGGCCCCAGAGCGCTTGTCCGGGCAGGCCCCGGCAGAAGGCAGGCAGGAGCAGCGAGCCTGAGCCGCTCCCCGGCCCGGCGCGCTCCGCAGGCGAATCGAGCGCCAGGGAAAGAGCCGAGGACCGGCCTCCGTCGGGCGGAGCAGCCGAGGGGGGTCGCGCCGGAGAACCGGCGAAAGAAGCGCAGTGAATCCCGCGGAAGTTTCGCGGCCGATCCTGTCGCGCTTCTCTCCGACTTGCAGCGCGGCTTCCCGCGAGCCCCAACCTCGCGGCTGCCGGAGGCGTGAAGGGCCGTCTCCGGCTGCGGATCCGCGCGCCCCGCCCGCCCGCCCGCGAAGGCCGCCCTTGTGCCGTCGGGGCTGCGGCTGAGGCCACCAAGCGGGGCGGGCGCCGTATCGGCACCGGCTCCTTCCAGCCCAGGAGAGCCCCCCCCAGTGCGGGGGCAGCGCGGTCCTCGGCCGCCGCCTGGTCGGCCTGAGAGGGGAACCCGCCGGGCCAGCACGGCCACCGATTTGGGCCAAGGGCAAGAGCGGCGGGTGCGGGGAGCCGAGAGCCGCGACGAGGAAAGGAGGGCTGGGCGAGGCGGCTCCGCTCCCGGCGGCCTTCCCTCGGCCCCCCAAATGGGGCGGCGGGGGGGGCGCAGAAGGGCGGGACCGACCCTCCGCTCTGCCGCGGCGCTCCGGCAGGCATGGCCGGCCGGCAGGGGGCAGCCTCTCCCCACCAAAGGCGCCGAGGAGCGCCCGGCCACCTCGCGGCGGGAAAGGCCAGGTGACGGGCGGGGGGGGGGAGGTCGGGAAGCGGGGCCGGTCTCGGGCGCGGAGTCTCTCGGCCACCGCGGGACCCGCCCGGCTCGCAGGGCAGGCGCCCAAAGGGGGCAGCTGGGCTCCGAAGGACCCGGGCCCGACCGCCGTTCGGGACAGGCCGGCCGGGCGGCGAGCACTCCTCCCGGCTGCGGCTTCCGGCGGACCCGCCGCTTTTACGCTCGAAAGCGGCTTTTCGCTGCCAAGTAAGGCCCCCCTGCCTCTTCCCGCGGTCGGGCGGACGAGGCGCTTCCGCGGAAGGAAGAGCTTTTCCGCCCCTCCCCGGCAGGTTTTCTGGAAGGCAAAGCACGCCGCGCGCCCCCATCTCTCTTTAAAGAAACCTGAGCGACTCCCCCTCCCCTCGTCACCCCAATAACTGAGTTAGATACTGCCCAGTTTGGGGGTTCTTTGCGGGTGTTCAGACTGGCAATCGATGCTAAATTACTGCCCGGCGCTTTTAATCTTAGCATCAAGGTATTTTCTTGGCATTTTTCATTTTGTTTTGAAATTTTAATATCATTTCAGCAATTGTTACACATATTTGCAACCAGGCTATCAAGGTTCATGATTTGGGATAAATCTCCCCTCCAAGCAGCGGTTCGGAAGAAGAGGAAAAAGGCCTCTGAATGCTTTTGCTGCATTTTTCAGGGCAAAGAGCAACCCAGCCCAAGAAAGGTGATAGTCTTCAGCTAATTTTCTGTTTTGAAATAAAGCGCTAAACTTGCAGACATGCTCTGTATTTCAAGGCTTCTCAAGATGGAGCTAATACAGGAAAAATATTTCTGTCATCTGGTGCTTTGCTTTGGGTCTGGAAAAATGCAGCAGCTTGGCCAATTACTCCAATTACATTGGTGGGGTCATTATGTGGAAATTATTGGCAGATTAGTAATACAACACTTTCTTTTCTTGGGAGTCCATGAAGTGGGCAACAGAGTTATGAACATTCTGTTTAATAACTATGTTGATACGGTCATGCCAAATTTTTGTTTTAAAATACAGCAATGCTTTTTCTAATAGTCCGTGGAATCAGGTTTTGCACAAAATATACTGTAATCTCAAAACATGAAAGCTTGTTTTAATATCAACAGGCTTTTTGGTTTGTTTTTGCTAAATAGAATTAACGAAGGGTTTTGTTGTGGTTAAGTGTTTTTGTTTTGAGTGTTAAAAGAATTTGTAAATAGAAGTCGTGTTATTTTTCCCTCTTTGCCAATGTTGCTGTTATTTGCTTCATTGTTCCTGTGAATAATGTGACAAAAGTGCTAATAATTTAACAACTGTGCAAGAATTCTAGACAGCCTCTTCCTTTCAGAGTCAGCCCTTGGCTCTCCAAGAGCTGTTTTCAGAATGAACAGGGCATCTTCTCTGCATCCCCTTCCGTCTCCTTCCTCTCGGCCTTTGGCTGAAATTCAGACACACAAACGGCTGCTCAGGATTGCATGTCCAGCTGTGCACGCTCCCCCCCCCCAATGCTGCAGAAAATTGAAATCTTCTCCCCAGTTCAATTCAGCATTCCTTGGGGTGGGGAGGGGGGGGAATACAGTTCTTAAAAATCCTCTTGCCTCCCCTTCTTTCGTTTGGAGATTAAAATCTACAAACTGGAAGAAAGTACATTTGTCACATTCTTAGACTCTTTATTTTCATGCCTGCTTCTTTATGGTGCATTTTATAGGCACCCTTTTCTGTCTCTTGCTGTTTCTTACTTGTAAATCTCCAGTTTGGTAAGATGTGATGTTTCCAAATGGCTAGAAATCATATTTGTGTCTTCTGAGCCAAATAAAGGTTTCCTGAGCCTACAATCCAAGAATGTTCTGACTGTTAAATCAAAGGATGCCAGTTAAATGCCCCAGCTGTGTTCCTAGATTGCTGCAATGACCATGACTGAAGGCCCCAAAGTCCCTGCCAAGCCTGGGGAGGCTGGCTGGGGACAGCCCTGCTCCCTCCCACCCACCCCAGGCTCAGCAGGATTTGAGCCCAGAGGGCAAATGGCCTTAGGTGCCCCTCCATTGGCTTCTCAGGGATGCTACCCAGAAGCCCGGCTGTCAGAAACTGGAAAACTGTGTGACCTCATTCTCCTTCTAAAGATTTTACTGTGTTTGATTCCAGACAGACGGCCCCTGTTGCCTGCCTTCCTGCCCCCTTCGTTCTCTAGGAAGTTCTTCTCCAGTTCTTCCCTAGAAATGAATGGCAGTTGCTCAAGAGTTGCAATTAGGGGAGGGGGTCCCTTCTGGTATTGAAAACAAGCGGTGCTGTTGCCAGGTTAGCTGCTTTCTGCAGGAATCCTCCGGCCTCAATTCTGAAATTATTTCTGGGCTGGCTGTGGAAAACATTGACTGTATATGTGTGTGTGTGAGGTGGGGACACACTGGGTTGTGGCATCTGTGCTGTGTTGCCACTACAGATCCAGGCTCTTGCCCAATGGAGCCCAAAGGACTCTGCTGCTATGGTGAAAAGGAATTGCCAAGAATTGCTTGGCTGCCTGCTCCTCATTACGTGGATCGGCTTTGTGCTGCCCTGTGGCAGAGGAAGAGTTAACTTCTAAACTGCCCCGAATTCATGCCGGCAGAGCGAGGGTTGAGCGAGGGTTGACCGCTGTCAGGTCATCTGATGTGCGGCTCAGCAGACCTTCATGCCATCATAAATAAAACAGACAAATTACTTTTTTTTCCTAGGGTGGAATAAGAGCGGGATGGGGGCGATGGGGGGGGCGTGTGGCTGATGATTTGGAAGGGGAGTGAAGAATTAGAGAGGAAGGGGGGAGGGGGGAGCGATCTTCACAACTGCTCTATGAATCTCTGGATGGCAGCTGAGAACAATGGAGAAGCAAGCAATTACCTCCACTCCTTCCCCTCTTCCAGGCTCAGGAAATATATTCCTGCCTGAAACCCCCCTTTTATACCTCTAATTCAATTCCTGGATGAAGCAAGGGAAGGCATAACAAAGGAGGGGGCTGCTTAACAGTTGCTGCCGTCTGGAGACCATGGCAGTTGCAATTCAGACCCTGGTGGGTTGGGGGGCTGCCTTGCCAGCAGTGGGGTTTCTGCTGCTCCCCAGTGTTCTGTTCAGGCTTTAGATTGGGGGTCCATCCAAGCCTGAAATGGAGTTCTGCCCTCACAACTCCCTGCCCAAGGGCTGGTAGCAAAATAACCCCTCCCCCAATGGTTAGTAGCCCATAAGCCATGAGAATTGTCCTGGAGGGTTCCCAGTTCAATTTGCCATGTGTTTCCTTCTCCCCATCCCCAGCCAGTGCCTATGTGTGAGATGCAGAGGAGCTGCATCCAGCCATTTTGGATGAGGAGCAGGAGGAAGGAAGGAGCTTGGCCTGATGGGGAAGGAAATCCTCCTCCTCCTCCTCCTCCTCCTCCTCCGGATATGCCTTCCTTGCGCCCTTGGGAAAAGGCTGTTCTGGGGCTCCTCTTGAGCAGTACCTCTTGCAGTGGCAGGCTTGACTGGGTGCCCACCAAAGGGCTGCCCACAGTCTCATCCAGAGGGCAGCAGCAGCAGCAGCCCTGTGGGGCTGCAGCTGGAGGTGCAGTCAAGCCCGGCTTCTGGAGCACCCGCTTGGAAGACACCATGGGGCTCTTGGTGCCTTTCTTCTCCCCTGGAGTGCACCTCAACCAGGTGCTTCTGCCTCCCCTCAGCCCCTAGCCCCTTTGCATGTCCTTTCTGGCACCTGGTGGATCTGCACCTCCACCTTCTGGGACCACCACTTGGGAGGGATTAAGCCTGTCAGTCAGATGGGGGGGGGATTAACACCCAGAGCTGACTAGGAGAGGCCCTGCTGCTGAGGAGTCCAGGCACTTCACTGGGGAAGCCCAGCCCCCCCCCCAGGTAATGACTGGCTGGCTCTGGGCCTCTTTCCCTGGGAGTAATTCAAAAAGTAGGCATGCCAACCTGCTTTCTGCTGCTTATAGGCAGATTAGAAAATGCCCCTATATTTTCTTTCTGTGTGTGAAACTGTGTTTGAGCCATTACAAAATTGAACAGAGAATTGGAGCTTTTTGACAGGTTGAAATTTGAGCTGGGAAAGGTCCTAATCGAGCAATAGGGCCACCTAGAAAGGAAGCAAGGATGGTTTTGGGCAGAGCCACCCGGGATCTCCTAGGCAGCCCGGCCACCCCTGTGGGGCAAGAGAAGCCCAGTGGCCGCAACCACCTCCTGAGCAGCTCAGAGCCAGAGCATCCTGCGCCAGCCAAGGAGGAGGGGCTCACGGCCCCCCCGGAGCTCATTGCATGGGGATGGGAGGGCTTCTTGGAAGAGATGCCTACTGACATGGTGGGCACAAGCAACTCTTCCTTTGGAAGAAGAACTGAGATGAGCCCCCTTTCCGGTGATATGGCAGATCCCCCCCCTAGACCTGCAGATGTTCCTGCTCTGCATGGAGAGTCTGCCTCAACCAAGTCTCCCATAGGAGAAAGGGCAGCACCTGGGCAGGAAGCGGCCACTAGTGCTGCTTTTTGAACTGGTTTATCCCTCTGTCCCTTATCTGACATTTGTTTACTTATCTAACTTATATAGCCACCCATCTCACCCAAAGTGACCCCAGCTGTGGACAAAAAAACTAAGAACAATTATATTTCTAAACTCCCATCATCGTTAGTTATACAGTATAAAGATTAAAAACTATAAAAAGCAAAGCAAGCTTGAGAATAACAGATGAAAGGATGTGAATGGAGCCACCTCACAAGTCCACCCATCCCGTCTTAAGCAGTTTGTCTCCTGTCTAAAGATTGAACAGAACTTGGCTGCTGGCTATGCGGGCTGTCTGGGCCTCCCATTTCCTAGGAGGGGAGGAGGCCGAGGGCACTCGAAAGGCCTATCCTCCTATCCCTCCATCCATCAGCTGGGACGGGTGTCAGAAAGCGCCCCAGTCTGCTTCCAGGGAAGGCCAAAGGGGTGGGGGTGGGGACTGGAGACCTCCAAGAGGGCTGGCACTGGCAGGTGGACCATGGGCATTGCTTGGGAGGGGGAGAGGGCCAGCAGTGGCTGTCCCTCTGTGGGATTTCCTTGGACCCCCCCCCCTGCTCCCTCTCACTCAGCACTTGGAGCCCAGGGAGCTCACCGCAGGTGTGTTCAAAATATTTGCATGTTTCTGAAATGAACTGCCGGGTTTTGCACTGCAGCACGTAAGGCCTTCGTGGTCCCAGCAGCTGGCAGGTCCTCAGGAAAGCCCCTTCTCAGGCTAGGCTTCTTCTCCCTCTTTCTGTTTGGTTTATTATGTCACTTTTCCTGCCTTGAATCCACTTGGTAAAAGAGGACTGCAGGTATTAGGCCGGAAGGAAAAGGAGCAGCCCAGAGCCTCCATAGGATTCTCTCCCCAAGTGAGGGAGAGGAAGCTCTTCTGCCTCTCTCATCTCTCTGGCCCTGTTGGGGGCCTCCTTCCGTGCCTCCCCCATCTTTGGCTTCTACTTGCATCAGGAGAGACTCTTCCCTGGACGAATGTGAAAAACAGGGAAAGGCAGGATGGTTTAATCCTCTGTACTTCCTAAAAGGCAGGAGAAGAGAGTCCTGAGGATCCGCTGGCCTGTGAGGTCCAAGGGCCAGGCGGCTCTGGTTAAGACAGCCCCGAGTCTGGCTCCGATTAACGGAGGCGGAAGGAGAGGCTGCGTCCTGGGAAGTGGTGGGCTGGGCGGGGGCGGGGGGGGGCTTGTCACAGGCAGGCTGGAATAAATCATGGTACAGTAGCTCAGGCTACAGGTTGCAAATCTTCTTGAAGATAAAAGGGAGGCCCCTTGACCAGGTCTCAAGCGCTGCTTCCATGTGCTTTCTGTTACCAAAGTGGGGGCTGGAAAATTGTATCAAGAGGCGCAGAGCACTACAAGGTGCATCAGGGATGCTTTCCAGATGTCCCCCCCATCCTGGTGCCTCCATCCAGCCTCCAAGTGGCATGCAGAGCTGCTCCAGGAACAGCCGGCGACTCTGAGGAATTCAGCCGGGCTGAGAAAGACAGAAGAAAAGGCCTGGACGTCCAGGGCTTGTGGCCTGGGAGGCTGAACCCTGAGTGCCCTTGTTTCCCCACCGAGATGTGTGAAGCTGTGGCCAATCCTGAGCTGTCCTTGGCTCCCTCCTCCAGAAGGGCAGGGGGGCACGGAGGAAACACAGAGGGGGAAGAAAGATGGGCTTTCAGCAAAATTGCAAAGTCCTCTTGGCTTGGAGGATCGCTTTGTGTTGCCCCACTTGGGTCCAGCCCCATTGCATGACTCACGGAGCCAGGCCAGCCTGCCACACACTAAGGAGAACCATATGCTCTTGCCTGCAGCATTTCATCAGAAGGAGGCAAATGCCCAGGGAAGAGCAAGGAGGGCCAGCAGCAGGGTGGTGGTGGGGGAGGCAGGGCGAGAAATACTTTGCAGGGCTGCGTGGAAATCCATCTCCCTCCTCCCCCCTCCACCAGCTCAGAAATCATCTGCAAACTTTTCAATCAGCATTGTAGGTACAGTGGATTTTGTCATAATTTTGCCAACCAGAACCAGATGTGCTTTTCTTTTGACAGAGTGGAATAACAAAATCATATTTATTCAAGCCACAAGACAGGTAATAAATAACTAGAGATATGATGTTGCAGCTTAGCATTCTTCAAAAGGAATGATGAATATTGCTGAAGAATTTAATTTGAGATATAAAGGCAGCTTTTGAAGAGAAAACCAGCTGAAGCCCTGATAACATTTCCTTTCCTGCTGGGCCAGAGCCAGGATGGGGTCCAGAACAAAAGGGGTCTTCCGCAGATGTGGCTGAGGGGCCAGTCCTATCCTCGAGTGCGTTGTGGAAACTCTGGCGTCCTTGGCAAGACTGGCTCTTGGGATCAAAGACGAGCAACAGACGTCATTGAAATAGCAGGTGTCTGGGTCTGGTGGGAAGCCATTCATCTGGGCGGCTTCTGCCAGCATAGCCTGCCACACTCACCGTCCAGCAGAGGCTCTCGTCCCTCAGGGCCAGGAGACGATGGCCCAAGATGGCCGAGCAGGTCTGCTCCAATGGGAGGCTCAGCTTCCTTCCTTCCATCAGCCTCAGGCAGTTCTGGGCCCTGAGGGGAGGGTCTCTTGCTGGCCCTGCACCGGAGAGTCAAGGAGAGCTTCTTTGTGAGTTATCTAAGCACACTTTCTGCAGCTTCGAAAGAGAAGACCCACTGCTGCCAGTCCCTAAACTGTGCCTCATCTCTGCCTTCGCTCCTGGGAAATCCCCAAAGCCCCCACACCCCACACCCCGCCTTTCTTTTAAGAGCTAGGAAGCCTTCATTCTGCAGGAGAGGAGAAATGTGCTTTCATTTAGCAGTGGCTTTGTGAAAAAGGCGGCTTCTTGTGCCAAAAAGCTCTTTTTCCCAAGCCCAGGAAGCCTTCCTGATCCTGACCCTTCTCCAGCCTTGGCCAAGCCAAAATAGTCTCATCTCTGAAGTTTATTGGCAGATCTGGAAAAATCAGCTTTGGTTAGATTTGCAGATAACAGATGTCTTCTTTGATGAATATGAATATGGAAGGACTCAAAATCTCAAGTAGCTAGGTGGAAGGAAGGCAAAGGGGACAGAGAAGGAAGGAAGGAAGGGAAAATTTTTCACAGAAGTAGCCACTGCAAAGCTACACTCTCCTTCCACATGTGGACTGCACACAAAAGTCAATGGCCACCGGCCTGGAAAGGGGTCTGCAGAAGCCAAGATCCTTTGCCACACAGCCACCCCTCAGTCCTGGGAGAGGAATTCTACTGCTCCCTTCACAACTGAAGGCTTCTCTGTTGGTTACCCTTAAAAGGGAGCAGTAGAATTCCTCTCCCAGGACTGAGGGGTGGCTGTGTGGCAAAGGATCTTGGCTGCTGTATCCAGCCTGGTCTGTTGAGAGAGCCCATGACATCTGTCTTTGATCCCCAAGATCTGGATTGCGGAAGCTGATGACCACAATTAAAGACAGTCCTGTTGAAAACCTGACCTCTGTCTGCTCTCAACTTCATGTAAACTTTTCAATATGCCTGTAATTTGATATTAAATTACCGTACTTCATTGCTTTCCAGCAGAATTCTGTCCTGTTGATTTTTAAGGATATGAAGGCTAACATAAAAGAAAAATGGCACCATATCTGTGTAATTTTATAATTATATAATTGTTTTTCTACACTTAGAAAGCCTTGTGTAGTTTAGGCCTCTTTGGAGAAATGATAATGATGGGGGAGCAGAGGTCCTCTGTCCCCCTTGGCATGCATAGCATCAGGAAGGGTTCTTTGGGGGGGGATTTTCCCTAAAAGGACTCCTGAGTCGGAATCCTCCTCGGCCTCTCCCCCAAAATGGCCTCCCTTGTGCAAGAGGCCAAACCCCAGACTCAGACCGGCTCTCCGGCCAGACTGACCTCCCCCCACCCCCACCACAGTTGAGCTCTGTGCAGAATTTCCTCTCAAAGGACAGGGCAGATATTTAGCCACATTGCAAAGAACAAAGGCAGTTGGTTGGTTGACAACCCTGGCTGGCGTGACCCCTGCCCAGGAGGGGAAGAGCTCCCCTTCTGCAGCCAGCAGCTGCCTCCCTCCCGCCTGATTTCTGAAGCTGCTGCTGAGGGAGCAGCCGCCTCCCTTTGTCCGAGGCTCGTGGCTGGAGAAGGCGCCAAGAGACGCCCGGCGATTCATGCCAGCGGGTCAAGGCTGAATCTTCTGCCTGGGAAGAGCCCCGGGGCGAGAGTTGCTGCTGGCGCTCAGGGGAACGGCTCTTCCCAGGGCACCGCGGCCACCTGGGCAGCTACTTTGGGGGTTTCTTCTTCGTCACAGGGTGCTGTTTCTGCAAGGCCAGCGTTGAACTCGCTGTTTTGCAGCACAAGGGTACTTGGGGGAGGGAGTAATCTGGGCGACTGACCCAGGGAAGAGGCCCAGGAAGAGCGGAGAGCAGTTTGACTAGCCGAGGCCTCCCTTGCAAGGAGAAGAACTGAGCCCAGGGGCCGAAATGGAGGAACTCTTTCTTCCTCAGTGCTGCTCTGAGAGGTTTCGCAGGAGACCCCAAGGAGAAGGCTGGGCCGGTCCTCTCTGCAGCCTTATAAGGAGTAGAAAAGGCTTTCCTAAAAAGTCTCTCATCTTCCAGGAATTCAAACTAGCAAAAGAAAACATAGAGCTGTAGCCAGAATCAAAAGCAACCAATGATTGACCCCCCCACCCGGCCATTGTAGTCAAAAGGTGGCATTGGAGCCATCGTCATAACTGACTTCGAGTGGCATGTAGCCCCAATACGGTAACTGGGTTAAAACCAAACAGGAAGAAGAAAGAAGAGCTGTTCTCAGGGTCTCTGGAGGCCTCCAGGTTGGGGAAAGCAGGAGAAAGGAAAGGAAAGCTTGAGACAAAGGATCCTCCCTCCCTCCCTCTCTTTCACACACACACTTTCACTTTGGGTAATCCTCTGATTGCAGTGCAGTTGCTGTATGATGACTGATACAGAGGCTCTCAATTATCAAATCATTTTATTTCCTATTGAGCTGCAGGTAAAGTGGGCCCTGGAGATGGGACAATCAGGCTTGTCTCCAACAGATGAAACTGTGTTGAATGCAAGTTTAGAAAGAAACAGAACCTGCTGGGCTGCTCATACTTTAGCATCTTCCTGCTTAGGTAGAACAACAGCAATCCTGCACCAAGAGCCGGTGTGCTTTCTCCCATTCGGCAGCTCCGGCCTGGGAGCACAAAGACCTCCAATTGGGGACCCCTTCTGACTCGACTCCATTGGGAAGGCCCGTTGATCCAAATGGAGTCACCCAGGTTAAAATCCTGGCCTCCCCTAAGAGGCTGCATTAGAGGAGCCCGCCTGTCCTTTGACTGAGGAAGAAGGGAAAAGCCTCTCCAGAAGAAAAAGCATCAGGAGCGGAGGGGGGGTGGAGACGTGGTCAGGGCAAATCCTGGAGGGTTTGCAGCCAGGCAGGAGGGCAGCCTCCTTCCTCTTTCCCACAGGCCCAGGCACAGCAGGTGCAGCATCTACTTTTCAGAATAGAGATCAAGTCTCCTTAAGGCTACCAGGTCTGGACTTCAAAAGTCTAGGTGAGCAGTTTGTGGCAGAGCTCTTCTCTGCTGCCTAGTGGTCATCCGGAGTTCTGCACCCCACCTCTGCTAGTTATTCTTCCGCCCCTCCCCTGAGGATATTATGGAGAGCGAGGAAAGAAAGCCCTCCCTCCTGCAAGGCAGCAGCAGCAGCTGCCCATGTTTCTCTTTGCTCTGCTCTTGTTTGCATCAAGAGTCAGAATATGTTGTGCAGTTTCCTTCCTAGGCAGGGGGGTTGTGTGGCAAAACAATTCCTCAAACCCTTCATTCTGAACGCAAAATGATCAATTCCCACACACCTCTTTTCTGCATCATGTATGTAAACTGTTTTATGCAGGAAGAATTTTGGACTTGAATGTTTTATTTTTTCAGAGGTGGGAAACGGCCATGGAGAAACAAGCCCCTGCCCATAAACACAACCCTGGCAGCAACCAACTACCACACCGAGGGGCGCACTGGCCAACGGGCACCTGGGGAGGCACTTGCCTCCTGATGTGGAGGCTGAGCATCTTCTTGCAGTCAGTCAATGTAACTGTCTAATGCTGGGCTCGGTCGTGCCCTGATCAGACAGGAAAGAATTTCTTGGCAGGGCACCTCAGCCACCTGGGCCCTGGAGATGACTGCAGCTCTCCAGTTGAGGCCCCAAGGGACCAAGCTATGGGTGCCATTTGCTGCTGCTGATGCGATTCGGTCTTTCCAGGAGCTCCCGCAGCTGCCCCGGCCTCCTCCTTTTGCTGAGCTACTCGCAAGGTCAGCACCAGTCCAGCCTGGCTGCCGGTCACTCAGCATGGAACTGAAGGCCGGATGGCCCAGGAAACCGGCCCTGGGATACTGAGGGTGGCCTCTGCCAGGGCTCTCCTGGAATCAGCCCCCCTCCTCCTTGGGGCCAGCTTTCCTCCTTGGCTGAAAATGGGCTTCATATTCTTGTCCTCAAGTCACAAATCTGGCGGTGTGTTGATGTTTCTGACTCTCTCTCACACACACACACACACCCGGGGCCTCAAGGGGAGAAGAGCTTCCATCATCCTAAACAGTCTTGTCTTCTAGAAGCAAAATCCAAGCACTCTTATTATGAACGAACTAATATTGTCAATAGGGGGTAAGGATGAAAACCTTGAGGGGTATCACAATTACCATTTGGATGACAGAAGCAAAGACAGTGCAGTTTGAGCATACACAAAAATGAGTATAATTGAGGTTTTCTTTCTGCATTATGCAGAATTTCTGAAAATTGCTTTTAGCAGAGGCAGAAAGGGAGGAGACTGCAGCCTGCCAAGGGAAGGCCAAGGGAGAGGGTGCCCTGCCACCCAGAAGCCCCTCGCTCGGCTCTCCCTTTCCCAGAGCGCAGGGGCAGGTGGGGAGAAAGGCAGGCAGGCAGTGGGCAACTGAAAGAAGCCAAATTCTCTTGGGTGCCGGTTCGGTTTGCAAGGGCAGAGAGCCCGTCCATGAAATCCTCAGCCTGTGTTTGTCATGGCAAAAAGGGCTGCCTCATTTGGGCTGGGGGAAAAAGGGGGCAGAAATGGTGGGGAGAAGCAGCAGCCTTCCATCCCTTGGCGAGAATATGTCTCTTCTCATAACCGATCAGCCGCTTGATCCGAAATTCACAGTGGAAGCCATCTCTGGGCTGCCTGATTGAATTTAAACAGGCAAATGAGGGCTTGGAGCTATGCAGTCCCTCTCCGTTTCTCAGTTGCCCACCCCTCAAAATGCCAATCACCACCTTGTCATCCTTTTCTGCCATTTCTTTTCCAACCGCCACCATTTTATATTAAGCATGAACTAGCGTGATGTGAAGTTATCAGGAAATGGAGGATGATGTGGGCAAAGGCAGGGAGGGGCGCAGGCACAGCACACACGAGGAGGGAGGGGCGAGA
Source organism: Protobothrops mucrosquamatus (assembly GCF_001527695.2). NCBI lineage: Eukaryota > Metazoa > Chordata > Lepidosauria > Squamata > Viperidae > Protobothrops > Protobothrops mucrosquamatus. The sequence continues at coordinate 1,246,368 of NW_015386423.1, forward strand.
AGGCAGCAGGCGGGCTCAGAGAATTGAGGGCAGAAAATAGTAAATTGCTGCTGTCATGCTCTCCCTGGGACAGTAAAATCTGTTTCTCCCCTGCCCTGTCTCAATTATTTTTCTTTCTCTCAACCCTCGCCCTGAAAAGGAAATATTTCATGATAAATATCCAGAGGGCAGCTGGAGTCAATCAACAGAATGACCAGCCACAAGAAGCTCTTTGTGCCACGAACAACAGTGTCCATCCATCCTTCCCTCCAGCTCTTCCTTTGCAGGAGGGGACAGCGTCCGAAGCTGGGGGCCACAAGCACAGTCCTCAGGTGCTGGGGGGCTGTCAGATGGGCAACAGTCCCCCCCCATCACAAGAGGCAAGGCAAAGTTCTGGCAGAAAGCAAGGGCCGGCCATCTTCGCGTGACCCTCCCAGCAACAGGGGTGTCCTGCACACAGGCTCCAGGCTCTTGGCCAATCCTCCGGAGCAAACCAGGCACAACTAGATGAGGTAGATTTATTGTGTTCACAGCATCTTGCAAGTCTGAAGGTACAAACTTCTCAGTGCCACTTTTAATCCATTGATCCATTAAGGCAGGTCCTTCCTCAGTTTCTTCCCCTGGGGGGTCCTACCCATCTTCTTTGCATCTCCCCTCCCCCACACCAGCACTTTTCTCTAGATGCTTCCCACTTTCTCTCGCACTGCCCTGGCTCGGAGGGCTGAGGGGCAGGCAGACGGGTCCAAACAGAATAAAATCATGCTGGGAGAAGGTAGAGTCTGGCAGCAACTGCTGTCTGCTTCCCAACGGCTGTCCGGCCGTCATGATGTCCCTTGCTGGAATAAAAGAAGAGGAGCCTTTGCTTGCAGCTTCCTGCTGTAAGGGCACCGAGGCAGTCGCTGTATGATGACTGTCAGCAATCGGCCTCTGCGAGTAGAAAGCCTTTCTTTGCCTGTCAGTCGCAGTAGGGAAAGCGACAACTCCAAAATGAGTTTTGTCATGACGGAGGGTGGCCAGCATAATAACCCTCCCTTCGGATCATCTCTAATTTCCACTCACCGGGCCAAAGAAATGAGTTCAGGCTGTTCTGCATTAACAAGTGACTTCTCTGAATCTGAGACAGATTCACCATAGGCTGGCTTCATCTAGTAACCAAGCCAACTTGGGGAGGGAGTTATCGCTAGCCCCCTATGTGGCCCACTGGCAGGGTTTTAGCTACCCATGGGACTGGGGACTGATTGGGAGAGACGGGCTGAGAGTATTTTGCGTGTGGCTAAGAAGTGTGTAGCAATTGGGAACTGTCTAGAACTGGTTATAAGATGAGCAGCTATAGAGATGTTTTAAATAAATACACAGCTTATCTCGAGAGATGACAAAGGCAGAATTAATTCGAGTAAAGGGCTGAGGCTATACTTTCCAATAGAGTTCCTCTTCTGGTGGTCACCCTGGGGCTCCTGCTGAAGCATTGCTCCTGGTCGGGTGGGGTTCCTGGGTCACCAAGATCCTTGGCAGACTAAGCACCTCTGGATGCCAAGAAATATAACACAGAAATTGCACCCAGTACGGCTAGGAGATTTGAGGAAACAGCTGGGCATTGCCCTGGGCTCAGTGGCCAAACTACTCTGCAGAGGGCAGACGGGGCTTCGATTTGTGGGTGTTCAGAGAAGCTGCAAGAGGAATTCAAGGATTGATCTCAACATCCAGCCATGTCTGAGTGCTTCTACTCGGATCTTCCTTCGTAGGAAACACTCCAGCTTCTGTGCAGGAAATGGGTATAAAGAGTGCATTGTAGTATAACATGGAAATCCACAGCCCTCCTCCTGAGCTTGCTAATGGCTGAAATCTAAGAGTCCAAGATTATTATTACAGTTAATTGCAGAGTCAGCCAGATGTTCAGATTTGGATTTGGCATTTTTATCCACCTATCGAGTTCCTCCCAAGGACCTGGGATGGGCAGATGTTGACATCTGATATTGTTAGAGGTATCATCACAGGATGGAAGCTGTTCCACCAAAGCTGCCTTTTGCAATTGACTGATGGCAAATTTGTCAATGCCGAGGGTTTTCCAGTGGGGCTCCAGTTGTTTTGGGATTGTACCCAAGGCACCTATTACTACCTCATTGGTGCTACCTTTGCTTTCTTTTGCCACAGTTGTTCTATTTCTATTTGCAGGTCTTTGCATTTTATTATCTTGTCCAGTTATTTCTCTTCTCTTCTGTTGTCTCCAGGAACTGCCACATCCATTATCCAGGCATCATCATCATTATAGATTTAATCTTCAATTTAATTCACAGTCTGGGACTGGTAAAAACAGTTCAAGTCCTAGTCAAGGACCTAAGAGCTATTAAGGTAAAGTCTGAGTATATTATTATTGTTATTATTTATCCACTCATCTTGCAGTTTGAAGTGACTCTGGGTGCTCCAAGGTTCCTTCTTGAAGACCTTAAGTTTCAAGAAGAAAGTTCAGACTTGTTGCAGCACCAAGCATTTTGTTGTGCAGAATTGGCTGTTTGTCTTAAACATGTACAGTAACTTGGTATTCTGTTCTGACCAGATCAGGGTCTAGGAGAATTTACAGGAGTAACTGCCGCTGCACCGTAAGACTTGCAAGAAGCTGCTTTGGCCTGTCTTGCCTGCGTCTGGAGCACGCGTGTCAGCTGTGTCCATTTGGCTGAGGAATGGGACATGCCCTGGGTCTCCAAGCAGGACAGCAAGGGAGGGAATGACTGCAGAATACAGCCAAAAGGCCAAAAGACTCTCCCAGCAGAAAGGAAGATTTGAAGCCAAGATCTGCCTTCTCCCCAAAGAACTTCAGGGGTAGATCGGCAAAACATCCTGCAGCTGAAGTTTGGTTGGGATTTTATGTGCTCTGCTTCTGCCCTTAAAAGAAAGGCCCAGGGCTCCCAGGTTGCAAGTTCATTACTGAAATTGAATTATTCAGGAAAGCTGGTTTAGGCAAAGGCATCCCTTCCTGTTTCTGCTTTCCCCCTACTTTGTGGTATCAGCAATTCACACACATACAGTATACTTTGCCTTGAAGAAGTACCGTAGTTTCAATGAAAACATGTTTTTTGTTGCACAAGGGAAAACATTCTGCTAGCCATTTTGTTCATCAGGAGGTTGGACTGGATCAAGAGAGGCTGGTCTGGGCTTTCCCACAACTGCAGCCTCCTGGAAACCCAGGCAAGGTCATCCTGCCCAGCATGATCCCAGGATGGAGGGCCTAGGGGAGGCCACAAAGTCAGATCTGGCCTTCGAGGTGTTTCCAGGAGCACCCCAGAGGGGCTGGAACGGAGCCTGGGAGAGGTGGCTCAAGGAGCAGGCCCTTCAGCATCGCCCCAGGCCATAGGCAGCCCCCCCCCAAAGCAGCTAGACCTTTTGATAGAGGCCAGGGGTTCCCAGGAGTCAGGAATGGGTGGTCAGGGGTCCTTTCTGGCGCAACTCCCAGCCGTGGAATGGGAAATACCATGGAAAGGGGTCCCTGGCAGGCTGGAGCTGAAAAGCAGGAGCTGGGCCTTGATACAGTCCCAGGAAGCTTCGCTGGGTTCCTCCTTGGCCCTTCACCAAAAGATTGGCGGGGTGCGGGGAGTGGAGAAAGGCGCGGAAGGCCAGGTAGGGCAGTCCCTGAGCGGAGGGGCTACGTGGCCCCTAAGGCAGCTTCTACAAAAGGCCTGCGGGGAGCCTCCGGTCTCGCTTGGCCTCCCTTTGGCCAGCAGACATCGCCAGAGTTTCGGTCGGGGCTCCAGGAGGGGCTCGGCTGACACCTGGATGGCGACAGGCCAGAACAGCGCGGGGGGGGGCGCTCAGCTGAGCCCGCAAGGCGGCCGGGCGCGGTTTGTGAGGCAAACCGAGCGCCGTTTTGCTCCGGGCGACCCAGAGCCGCAGCGCGTAAGCCGGGCGTGCTTCCGTGGCCTCGGGCCGAGCCAGGCGGGAGGGCGTGCGCGCGTGTGGGCAACGGAGGGGCGGCTGCCGAGGTTCCGCTTCCCTCTAGGACGGCCGCTGCCTGCCTGCGGGCCGCCACCGCTGCGGGCGTGTCCAGAGTCGCGGTGGGGATCGACAGCCGCGCGGCCCCCGGGCCCGGGCAGCCGCCACGCAGAGCGGGCGCCGCCACGGCCCGGAGACGAAGAACTGCGCCGGGAGCGGCTGCTTTGCCCTTCGCCGGCAGCGGCCCGGCTCCCTCCGCTGGGCGAGGTAAGAGGGGCGCCTTGGCGAGCCCCGAACTGGCGGCCCGGCGCGCGCTTCGTCCGCGCCTGCTGCTCCCCGGGGCCGGGGCCGCCCGCTGGGGGCGGCGGGGCTGGGGCGGGCAGGCCGCGGGCCCCGAGAAGAGGGCGCTCGGGTCGGTCGCGCCCCATCCCGCGCCTGCAGAGCGCGGCCGGGGTCGTTGCTGCTGGAGGTCGCCGCGCGGCTGCCCCTCGACCGCCGCCTGCCCGGCCGCCTTTCCGCTCACCTCGAGACGGGAGCCCCGGCAGCCTCCGAGCGGGGCCGGCCTCGGTGTCCTGGGCGGGCTGGGAAGAGACCCGTGCCCGGTGCAGTCCAGGACCGTTCCTCCCCACGGCGAAGCAGCAGCGAAGACGTCGGTGCGCCGCGTTTACTGAGAAGGCAGAGAGGCCGGCCTGACCCGCGGAAGAGCCTCCGGAGCCCCGTCGAACCTCGCGTGGGGAGAAATTTTTCCGCCAGTCTCGCCGTTTCCCTCCCCTGAGAAGGAAGGAAAGGAAAGGAAAGGAACTGGACCCCCCTTATGTTTTCTCAGCCTGGAGCCCCTCCCCACACGATCTGATTGGGGCCAAGCCCACCGCCTAGCCTGGCGGTTCCCGGCCGTGCGCTGCCCAGCCCAAAGGAAGGGCCGGCGGGGACCAGAGGCGCCCCGCTTTCCTAGGTCTGCCCAGGTTAGCCGGGGGGGGGGGGGGCTGGAAGCGGCCTGCGCCAAGCAAGGGAGGGCCCTTTCTGCTCAGGGGAGACCAGGGGCCTCCTCAGCCTGCACCTCCGGGCTATTTGCCTGGCTGCTGAACGTGCCCTGTTCCTCCCGGAGGGCTAAAGGTTCTCGGCGGAGCAGGCTCGGCCTTGATCTCGGACCTCAAGCGGAGAGGGGCCTGGCCACCGAAGGGGCGCAGCTCTTGCTAGTTTGGGAGCCCTGGAGGTGGCGGGCCATTTCGTCCGCTGGTTGGAAGAGTTTTCTAAGAAAAAAAATCTAGCTCTGTCATCCCGATAATTGTGCTGAAGTTTAAGGCAAAACCCTGAGGAGAACCAACTCTGTTTTTTTGAACGAGAGCAGGTGTAAAACACATCGAATAAGCCTGTTTCTGCAAAGGCCTTTGCCATTCTTACTAGTGCACGCTCCAGATTTATTGATCTCTTCGTGGATCTTAGCAAACACTTCCAATTCTTTTGGAAGACGGCTCCAATTGCTTCTGGACACCTCCTGGATTAATGAGATGCAGGTGACTTTACAGATGCATGTTTTTGGTAAAGCAATATTGATTTAGAGTATCAGTTTTGACTGATCAATTCTCAAAAGTTGTAGAGTGGTTTCATCCAGTTTTAATACTTCAAAATAAAGCCTTACCCAAGGCTGGGCAGAAATGCCATTTAAAAGTTTCTTTGGGGTGTGGCAAAACAAAAATGTTCGATTTCATTTTATGGGACTAAAAAGAAAGGAACAGAGAGGCAGCAGCTGACCTGGGAGGGCAGTGTGGGAGCCTGGCGTGCAGCCCTGTGGCAGCCATGATGGCCATCCAGCCTTGGAGAACCATCTATTTTTATCAGCCTTTAATCTGAGAGAGGCTGTGGCTGCCTGTTGACATTTCTACCATTGGCCAAAATATGTTTTGCCCATAGGAGGATACAACTTGCAAGAGGCACATTTATGAAACTAAAGCACCCAGATAATTCTATTCTTAAGAAAAACCTATTTCTTCTTTTGATTAGAAATCATGTTAATAATGCCTGCTTTTTTTTCTCTTAGAGCAAGAGAAAGCAAAAATGTGGAAGTCTGACATCTAACACACTCTCACTCTCTATTGCTTCTTGTTTTTTAGCTTTTCCATTTCTAGGCAGAAATTGTTCTTTTCACGGAGCTGGAACATTGGAAGAAAAATATCGTTCTCTTGTCGGAAATAGCTAGTTTGATTTTTCTGGCAGATGGATAGGCTCAGGTAGTATTTTTAAGAAAGGCTATTTTATATGAAAATATTTGTGACTTTTCTAATGCCAGAAAATAAATTTCTGTTGCTAATGCTTTTATGATAAAAAAATGTCTGTTTGGTAATATTTGAAAAATGTGCAGTACCCTAAATATAACAGATTAAAATTCAGCTCTAGAATTTATTGGTCTCTTTTCCTTAAGATCTTTGTTTTCATCAGACCTTCCTAAGACATTTATGTTCTCCAGGTTCAGTTCAGTTCAATTTTCCTGCAGAAAGACCACCAGCTGTCAGAAATCCTTATTGATGCTGCTTTTTAAAATACGATGGGTCTCCCTGTCAGCTTTGTTTAAGGTAAATTTCATATGTGAAATTTCTGCATGAAACAAATGATTTGTATCAATGAGAAAGTGCATATTGGGGAGAGGGGCTTTAGATTAACGGTTAGCATTTTATGCTACAAATGTGCTGCAGAGAAGGTGCTGCTAATTCCTGACAAGATCTGGAATAATTCCTAATTCTGTCGAAGAGTTCATTCCATCCTCTGTGTGACGGGTGGCGGGGAAGACCTGCCTGTCATTCCATTAAGGACTATTAAAGTCTGTCTGTCCAAAGCCACAGATTCAAATATCTCTTCCCTCCTTTTGCCTGCTTTAAAATAACAACTGCACAAAGCCTTACAGCTTTTGTTAAATCCATTGTTGGAGGAAATGTTTCCAGAAACACATTTTTCACATCTCCATTTTAAAATCCTTGTTAAAATCCTTGTCTGATATATGTAATTTCAAGACTGACCATTAAAATGGCCTGAAAAAGAAAGCTTGCTGGAACAAAGCCCACCTCTCCTGAAGAGAGAGGCTGCTCCTCCATCGGGTGAAGGACTGCTTCCATTGGCTGGGCTGGGCTGGGCTGTGTGCAGAGAAAGCCGCCTCCCTCCCTCCCTCCCTGTCTTGAAGGAAGGGGACCTGGCACGTGCACAGACACTCTCCCCATCGCTTCCCTGCAAAGTTACTTCTTTCGGGAGTTCAGGGCTGGGGGGGGGGGACAAAGAAGGGCAGTTGTTTGGAAGGGGGGGTTCATTTTTCTGGGGTGCATATTTTTAAGCCATTTCCTTCTGCATTTTGGTAATATTTCAGCTTGTCTTTTTCTGAGAGACAAACTGACCTGAACCAAGTGAAGTAAGGAGTTGACAAAGTGGAAGGGAAGGATGTGAACTGGGTACTGATTGCAGATGGAGGAATTAAACCAAAGGTAATGTTAGCCATATAGGAGAATTTAATTGAAAGGCTTTTTAACCTTTCTTAAGTGCCAATTTTTCCCTTCAAAGCTCTGAGATGATAAAATACAATATCAGTTATGGGGGGCTGTCCATAGGTGTTCATTCTTAAAACTCTTTTTCTTTTGCTCTCCTTTTTTTAATGGAAAGAAGATAAAGCATCACCAACCGCTCAGAGAGCATTAAGAGAAAACACAAAGCAGCTGATTGTAGCATTGCCCAGAACTGTCCCATGCACCACTGAGCAAGAGAGGCAGGCGTACCTGGGTAGGACTGGCGGAGTTGGAGGCACGGATGGTCCTTAAAAAAGATGCCCCTCTACCCTTTCCCCTAGTCTCTATGATTTTACAGAGGTGCCAAAACCTCTGAGGGGAAAAAAATCACATTGACAGATTTTAATACTCCCTTTTTTGTCTTCAGAAATTATAAACATCTGAAGGAAATGAAGGGGGGGGGGAAATCCCTCCATGCCCAGATGCTTTCCAGATTTGCATCCTCTACATTAACTGCCTCCCATCCTCAGACATTCTGTTCCTTATTACAGTTGAAAGCCAGATGGGAGGAATTAATCTCAAATTGCTGGAGGTTGAAAGCCGTGAAGCTGTTGGCACTGGCACCCTTTCCCTTTGGAGCAGGGAGCTTCCTTTGGGGGCACAGCCTCTCTTGGGGCATGCCAGGCAAGAGCAACCTCTAGGGCAGCAATGAGCTTTAACTCTTAGCCCTTTTGTCGCCTTGATTGGTGGCCCAGAAGCTGAGTTTGTGTGTGTGTGGGGGAGGGCAGAGGAAAGGAGAGCAGAGCAGAGGTGGGGAAGGACAAAGCAACTGCTGGCTGGGGAAGGGCAGATCTTCCAACCCTACTGGGAGGGGGAAACTGTCCTGCTTTGGACTACCAGGTCATCCTTCCATGTCAGCTTTGTCCCTGGTGGCTTTGTCCCTGGGTTGATATTGACGTTGCCCCAAGAATTTGTCGCTGACCTGCTTTGTCTTTAGGATTCACGTGGACTACGTCAATTTGGTGCCGGGGTCTCCTGTTGAATGAAGGGCAGGCATGCACGCCCCAGCCCGGCTTTGTTTCAGGCTTGTTGGAGTTGGCGGGGGAGGTGGGTGGTGTCACAATGCTTCCTTCGGGGCCCCACCTGCCCTTTTCCCACAGATCTGAAACCCACCACGGGCAGGCCCAGAGAGAACAGAATGCAGAGCTGGCTGAAGTGCTTTGGAAAATGCACTCTCAGGACCACAGGTGGTTCTGTAGGACACTTGTTCAATTACAAGACCTTGGGGGCTTCCAAAGGGTTCTGTGACTACCCCTCCAAATGCTCCCCTTTGTAGGCCAGCCTCCTCCTCGCCAGGTCCCTTGGTGGACCACATGGTCCTTAGGGAGGCCTGCCAAAGGAAGGGCTCCTCTTTTCTTGCAGGATCTTTGTGGAGGTGTTTACTTGAAGGCAAAGTGTGGCCTGATAACAACAATATGCAGGTTGGTCTTTACTACTGCTGCACCCTTCCTGGCAGTCAGCTCACACTTATTTGCAAAGTGGGGCTTGTAAGGCATTTTCAGTGGGGAGGAAGGTCTGTCTTAGTGTTAACATGGTGTATATATAGTTTGCCTTTCAATTAACCAGATTTTTCTGAATGTTTACTGTTAAAATTATCCTGAGATATGCACTTAAATACATTTACTATGTATTTGTAGTATGAAAACTCTGAATATATTTGTCCTGAAGAAGATGGATGAGCTAGAAAGGCACCTTGCAGCTTGCAATTTCCCTTTTTAAAGGCATCTTGAAAACTGCCTTCCCCTCCCCGCTTCCCTTTGATGGTCACCAAAAATAGCTCCTCCAACAAGTTTTCAGGCTTTCCAAGCAGAGGCCAGCGCCTGATCTTGAGAGGATCCTGGCCAATGGGATATAACACGGAGTTGTCTCCCTTTACCCCTTAGCTATTTTCGGAGTTTTGCAGAAACCAAAATGGTCTGGTTGAATGGAAACTTTCAGCTTTTAACAAGGAAAAGGCTGGGGGAGGCTTTGGGGAAACCTCTGCCACAAAGGAGGAGAGCTGCGACTGGAGAGCTCCCTGCAGCTGTTGCTGGCCGGCTCCCTCCCTCCCTCCCTCCCGGTTCTTCCTCCGCCTGGCTCGAAAGGGCTCTGCTTGGCTGGCGCCCTCCTCGGCAGGGAACTGGCCTCTTGAGGGCGAGTCCCCTTCGGACTCGGGGGGGGGCGTCCCCTGGGAACAAGAGCCCTCGGGATCTGGGAAGGGCGGGCCGGAGGCGGAAGGCAGGCAGGGGCCTCGAGGGGCGGCTCTCTTGCGGGGCTTTTCCCGGGGGAAGCGGGCCCGGGCCCAGCCAGCCGAATTTCGAGCCGAGAATCGCGAACTCGTCCCCGCGGCTGGCCCGGGAGGGGGCGCTGCCGTCCAGCGGCTCGGGGAGTCGCGGACTACGGCGGGCTGAGGCGCAGCGCAGCGCAGCGGTTTTCCAGGCTCCCTCCGGAGACCGAGCGCCTTAAGGAATCGCCGGTGCCCGCCGAGCCGCCTGGGCGTCCCTCCGGCAGCGGCGGCACCTTTGCACGTCTGGGGCAGATCGCTCCTGTGAGCGGGGGCGGCGGGCGCGCATCTGCCCGGCCGCGTTTCCTGAAGCAGAAGAGCGAGCCGGGGTCGCGGTCGCCACGGCACGGTTCTTTTTTGGCTTCGGGACCGTGGCCGCTTTGATTGCAGTAGTTTAAAAAAGGGTAGGCACCGGGGCACTCGGGGAAAGGCAGTGCCGAAGAAGTCAGCTCCTCTGGATATGACAAACATCTGCAAGTGCCATGTCTGGAGAAAAAAAGCAGGCACGATTGAAACCCGTTCTGAATACACGGTAGAATTCAACTTTACAAAAGAACAGCGAAGCGCTATTAGGCAAAATGCACACTGGATCCCAATCTGAACACACGTTTTGCTTTATGGATGCGCTTACCCTGTGACTCTGAATTGATGTGTGCGCCCACCGTTTCCACGGGGATACGCTCGCCTTTCTGGCGATATGGATGTTGTTGAGCTCCAGGCACCAAGAATTCGCTCAGTGCCTCGGTAGCTTAAAACTAGAAAAGTTTGGGAAAGCAAGTGACAGAGGGGCGTCTCTGCTTTCTTCTTCAATGACCCAGATCTGGAGCAGCTTCCTCCCCCCTCCCCCGACCCTTGCTCTGAACCACACCTGAGGCGTGGACTCCCTGGTTGGGCTCCCTGGTTGCAGGATCCCGGGTAGAGCCAGTGCTTTTCTGCCCACTATAAAAATGCCACACACTTTGGGAAAAAGCACGGCCATTTATAATCGACTTTTGACAGATGTATAAATATTAAAGGATATTACGCCACCCCAGCTGATTATATTCCTCCCAACATTTTGCAATAAATCTCACCTTTTTATGATGAGGGAGGGGCTATTAGGATTAAATATTTTATGATGTTTGGAAATATTCTTTAAACAGCCTAGATTTATTATTAATGATTTAAACATTTATAACAGCCTAAAAAATTCTAAGGTGTGGTTCATGCTACAGTCATAGACCAAGGTTATGCTTTCAGTGCCTAGCGTTTTCTGCTGACAGAGACAATGGCCACCCTCTTGGTGCTGGAAAGCTCCCTGCCTCCTTGAAAAGGGAAAGGGTCCTTCTCACTAGCCAGGAATGGGAGGAGGGGAAGTGCTGATGGCCACTGCATCCAAACCTCCCACTGGCTGTTTTGGGTGGGCGCTCCCAGGTGTCCCCCATTTGGTTCAGGGTTGTGGCAAATGGTGTGTTGGAGACTAATTGGATGCTTCTCTGAGGGCGGCAGAGCTTGGGGATGCACTGCTCTGTTTACAGAGGCTACCTTTTGTTTAAGGTAATAGATTTTGTGTGCGCCTGTGTTTGTGTGTGCATGCGCACACACATAAATGAATTTAGTCTTCCACAGTGACTTGGACAATGTAATGAATATGTGATATCAGCAACAGCCAAAAAACGGGATGCACCTTTCTTCCCGTCACCCCCTTCATTCATGCCTAATAAACAAAAGGCTATCAGGGTGGTGAGGGAGCCCAACCAAAGGGGGATGGTCAGAACAGCAGCTCTGTCAAAATCCAGAGTGATTTGGGTTAGGAGTTTTTAAACACTTCCATGCCTTGACAGGAGCTGCCTTGGACTGTGAGCCATAATTGGTTTACCTGATCTTCAGAACTCAGTTGGGGGTTAAATTGGAATCCAGACATCAAAGATCTTTTCCCCAGCCGAACCAAACTTTATCCATTTCCTCCAGTTGTCTTAATTTGGCAAATTTCACCAGACAATATATTTCCTAACCTTTGAAAGCTTTCCCAAACCCACAGCACCAGCACAGACACACAAGGGAAACAGTTGTTCAGCCATAGGTGTCTCCTCCTTGGTGCTGTGCTTTTCCACATTTATGATACGTTTATGTCTTTGTTGGTTTTTACTTGCTCTGCAGTTCTCCATAATTGTTCTGCCGTAGCACCGTACGGCCCTTCTCACCAAAGATCAGGGCTCCAAAGGCTGGATTCCAAGATACAGGGAATGGGAGGGTGGGCTGCTGTTTGCCTTTTACCCCACCCCTACCCCACACCTTGTTAGATCCTTTTTGCAGCATGGATCTAAGGATATAAATCTGGTTTAAAATAAGACAGCAAATCCTGTTTGCTTGTTTGTTCCGTTTCTTTTGCTTGGTGAGAGCATGAGCTGGCGTGGTTTTTCCCTTCACTCGACCTGTGTCTTTGCATTGCTAGGCTTGGTTTCAAATGGCATTTAGCTGAGGTAACTAAAGAAAAGATAAAGCACCGCCTACTTTTTTCTTGCTTGCACCCTTTGTAGGAGAAGGAGGAAGGAGCAACTGCAGCGGGGCAAATGCGAAACAGGGGAAATCCTTTTTGTAAGCATGAAAGGAGGCAAAATTACACAGATAACAAAGTTTACTTCTCCACAGTTACATTATCTGGGATTTTAGCTACCTCTCTGGAAAAGAATGTTGGTGCTAACACTGAAGTTGGAACTCAGCTGTTGATGCCCAGCAGAAGCCGTGCTGATTGGGTGGTGGGGAAGGACTAATGGATCACAGCCCCCCCCCCCCCAAAGCAGCCAAGCAACGAAACCTGCCTCTGGAAAGGGACAACCAGCTGCAGCAGCCAAGAAATTGTTCTGCAGCCAGCCTTGCTGGATGACATGTCATCTCCTATTTCTGGCACAGCTTTGTGGTATTATTGATATTATTGTTATTATTCCATCCCCACCCCCACTCACGAGCTGCCTCCCCTCTCCAAGCAAATTACCTCTGCCTCTCTGTCTGCTAGTTCTGGAGCCAGACGTTTAAAATGCTTTCAATCTCCACGTCCTGCTGAAAGGAGGCAAAGTGGGGGCAGGCGGGCCCCTGTGGCCCAGCAAGGGTCTTGGCTGCGTCCCGCCCCCCTCTCGCCCCCTTCCTTGGAGAGAAGCTGCATCTGAAGACTCTGGCACTCATTCAGGGAGGTCAGCATCGTTTCTTGCTTTCAGGCAGTTATTAACAGCGATGCTGTTTGCAGAGGAGTCCCAGCTGTGGCCTTAGCAAAAAATGTTTTGCTTATTAGTGCCCCATAGCAAAAAAAGCAGCTGAGCACAGAATCCCTCCTCCCTTCCCCAGGACAGAAGATGTAGGGCTGGGGAGAGGCACAGGGGAGAAAGTACATCCGGGGAAGGGAAGGTCTGCTAGGACAGCTCTTTGTTGTTGGAGGAAATGCTGGATTTGGATGCTTGAAGAGAAAGCTGCTAATTTCAGGGACTCTTGCAAATTAAGGAAGACTGTGCTGCCAAAAGCCCTAGGAGGGAATTGGGGAACCCTGTGGCTTTTTCGGGCAATGTCACAGCCACCCCTTTGTATGTCCCTCATGCTCTTTTTTTATTGTCCTCTCAGGGTGCAGAATTTGAACTTAATATTCCATGAAATAAGCCACTGTAATCACGTTGGGTTAATGGGCCTCTCCGCTCCTAAGACGTTAGAGCCTGGCTGCATCATTAAAGTTTTCTTGTGGACGGATGTTTTAAAATGTCACCTCAGTGGCTGATGGAAGCCTCTACAGGGGGAACGACAGCTTCTCGGATCTTAATGGGATTTTCATTTTGTCCTGCGAATTTTCCACATTTCTCTTTTCAGAGCCAGATTGTGACTGATGGCGAAATCTGACATGAAGAAGGGCCATCAGTGGGGAAGAAAGCAAATGGGCAGCCTGAAGCCATCCTCTGGAACTTTGTGAAGACCCATTCGCTAAGATATCTCTATGGTTGGTCGCACAGCCAGATGTTTAGCATGGCCTTGGCATTTTTATCAACCTATCGAGTCACCTTTATTATTATTAACCACATGATCAAGACCGTATTTGAGACTGCCGAGCTTTTCTATCCAAGGCAGGCCCAGGTGGTGTTTAGGGCCACATGAAATAAACCTGGAGAGACTTTTTTCCACTCAGGGAACAGCTTCTGCCCCCTCCGAGCAGGGTCCGGTCTGCTTAGCTGGGTGGGGAGGGCTCTGCTTGGCTTGGAGAAAGGGTGCCCCCCACCCTAGAAGAAGATGGCAAATTCAAATGAGGGGCTGGCTGCAGTTGGGGAGGGAGTAGAAGAAGGGGGTCTGGGAAGAAGCGCCCACCCTTGACTTTGGCTTCCAGTCTCCTCCTCCTCCTCCTCCTCCTCCTCCTCTGTGGCTGCTGTGGCTGAGCCCTGTGTTGCCCAGGGAAGCTGTGGTGGGAACAGAATGGCCAGGCGTTGAAGAAGCCCGGCTAAGCCCGGCCTTGTGGGACTTCCATTCCCCACTGCCCTCCCTGCTCTTGTCTGCTTCGGTCTTAGGGCTGAAGTGAGTTCTTTCCGTGGAAAATGCAGGTTAGGCAGCCCCAAGGCCTCCTGGAGGCTGCTGGCCTTGGAAAAGAGCCATTGGGAGGCTGAAGGAAGAAGCTCCTTCAAAGACAGCAGATTCCCAGGTCAGCTTTCACCATCTTTCTGGTCAGCGTTCCAAAGCAGCAGGAACACAACTACATTGAAGAAAATTTCTTCTGTTTACCATCTTTCTTCGGAATGCCCGACAACAGATTGTGCTGGCTGAGGCATTTTAGGTAATTAAAACAGATTATTTCCTTTTTAAAAAGTCAACTATTTATTTCAGTGTTCAGAATTTGGGTAACTTCCAGAAAACGTCTGGAGAGCAGGCCTGCTGACTTCCATTCTCTCAGCCCAGAGGCTGCCAAGAGGACCCCCAGGAGCTCACCCAAGGCTCTCCGGGCAGCCCCACCAGTGGGAGAGGGATCAGGCCGGGGCTGGTGCGGGTTGCCAGGCCAAATTGGCACTCCTGCCTGTCAAAAGGTGGGCTTGGTGCCTGAACACTGGCTGACCTGGGGTTTTTAAGTCAGTGGGATCCACTGTCAATAATTTAAAGAATGGAGTCAAAAGAGCAGCGCTGAAGCAGATGGAGGGACAGGCAGAAAGATCCATGTACAAAATTCTCCTGCCATTTTGTTGGGCCTAAGCTTCCCCCAAATAGGGATTTCTTATTTCTTCAGCTTCCTTACATGGTCTTTCCTATCCTGGAAAGAAAGATGAGGAGGGTGGAATATGAGTTTGTGAGGGAGAAGCCTATTCTCTGCTTTGGATTTTTAATCCTTTCTTTTTAATATCTGTACTTGCAAAGGTTCAAGAGTTGCAAGGCTCCAACTTAGCAGCTATTTTCCTTCACTTACTATGGAAGCAATAGGTCTCATTTGGGACACCCTCTGTAATAGCTAAAAAAAGTAAAGTGTCATTGAAAAGTTAAGGTTGCATGGTCACACACACACAAAAAAGGTTGACTGTCTTATGCCAGAGAATGTGATATGTCCTCCTGAGTGACTCCCTCACTCATACAGTTAACCGACACAGATTTTTTTTGTCTAGGATACTGAAAAGGAATTGTGATGCTTCCCAGGGGGATTCCTTGCTTTTTACTCATGGTACCAGTTAGAAATCCTTGCAGTTTGGGGACAAATACAACTTGGAGGCATCCTGTGCCTAGATCTGCCTCCCTCCTTTCCAGAAGTATCAAGACTTTGAAAACAAGTGGAGGGTTTGGAAAGGTTGTGGGCCTGAGGAAACTTTTGCTCCTGTCTGCATCACAAATCCAGGGAGGACCTTGGCTTAGTTTTCAGATTCTCCATCCAGGAGGAAGAACTTATGGACTGTTCACATCCTCCCCTTGACTGGTTGAAGGCCCATGAAGTTGTGGTACTCCGAACGATGGGCACGTGTGACTCTCACAAGAATCTCAGGGTCTCCTTTTGTCACCTCATCCTAATGGGGGCTCCTCTGGTGAATCCATCACCTGCCTTTCTGAGGCCTCTGTTTGTTGCTGTTCCTCTTCAGGTAAAGGCCTGGCGTTGCATATTGTATGGTTATGATCGCTCATGGTCCACCCCTTGCATGCTTGGTACTTGGACCGAGAGGCTTCTGTTTGGTGTTTGTTGTACTCCCGTCAAAGGGGTGCTGTCTGGGGCTGCCTTCAGGGTTTTGACTCCAGTCCCTTTCTGCATCCCAGGTGCCACTCCTCCGAAGGATGGGAAACACTGGATGAGAGCGCCTCCCTTCATGCCTAGTGGCCTCTTGTTTCTAAGAACAGGAAAGTGGTGAAAACTGACTGGGGAGGGCCTCCTTTTTGGAGACTGACTCTTTCCCCCTCCTCCCTGTCCCAAGGGGGCCTGATGGTCACTCCACAGCGGGGGGTGGGTGGGTTCTGCCACTTACATTTGCTGCACATGTCTGCAGTTGCCTGGAGTGGCTTCTACTTGCCTACTGGCCCATGGAGGACCGGTCTCCCTATGAACACAGTGTGTGAGATTGTCGACCAAATGTCCTTTGGTGCGGATGTGGATGCCTTGAGGAACATATGGACTGGCTGCGACATTTTATTATGTTGATTTTTACTGGCATGAGTAAAAGTTGTGAACAAGAAGGAAGAGGAAAAGGAAAAGGTAGAAGCAGCCCATACATTAAACAAATAATTCTAGGGGCCAACAAACAACCCCATGCAGCCTAGAAAGTCACTCTGATAAACACATTTGTTTTGATTTATGCTACTGTGGAAGTCTTGGAACTATCTGTTTGTTTAATTGGTTGGTTTGTGTGGTGATGAGGGACAAAATGTTGGAGCTTTTTAATTTTTAATAAGAATATGAGGATTCCCTGTATGTGTTGTGCTAGTCCTGGGATCTGCCTTCCAAACCAATATAAATCTGCAAGGAGTTGTGAGACAGCAGCTCTGGAAAAGTCTGTTTTCTTCTGGAAGACGAGTTTCCTCAAGAGATTCTAGAGTTGGGATTATAAACCTGGTTTTCTGCAGCTGTCCCTTCTGTCTTCATGTTTCTGTAAGCAGTCAATAATTGCAGGTCTTTTGGAATCTAATGATTGGCTATGCTCTGTGCAGGGGTTGGGGTGATGGCAGAAGAAGCAGGCTGCTAGGTAGGGGAAGGTGTTGAATCACAAGGGGGGCACCGACTCTAGGTAGGGTCCTTGCTGTTCACAGGCTGTTTATGGAAAGATGCACCTTTATGGAAAGGTGACTGTGTCTTCAAGAAGATAGAAATGTGGTGTGATGAACAAGCTAAACACCTGTCATATGCTTTGCAGAGTGGGCTTTTACCTGGACCACAGCAGGTCCAAGCCAGGAGTCCCTTTCGGGGGTCAGTGTCTGGAAGAGTATCAGCTTACTCTGCCTACAGCTCCCTTCTCGGATCTTCTAAGAGGGAGTCTTTCAAGAGGTTTCTGGCTAACTTGGTGTATGTTGTTTGGGTGGGTGGAAACAAGGAGAACCAAAAGTGGTACTTCCTGAACAAGGAAGACTGAAATCCTTGGTACAGTTGGTCCTGGAGCTTGCTTGGAGAGGCTGTTGGCTAGATCCAGTTTTTCAGGGCTGATGAATGAGACTTGCCATGAAATCATTTCCTTGCTGCTCTTAACTTGGAAGTAGGAGTTTTTCTGCTTCTTTGGGGAACAGTAGAAAGCATAATCTGCTGTCAGAGCCTAAAAGCATAATCTGCTGTCAGAAAAGGTGGAGGTTGTATTCCTGGTGCATTACCAAAAGCCGGTCTTGTGTGTGGGGGGGTCACAGTGCAGGCTGTGATAGTAAAAAAAAAGTAAACATAAATTAATCCTCTCTTATTCCTCCTCCCCACAGCCACCATTGAAAGATGAACCTTGGTTTACATCCCAAACTAAGAATGTTCTTGGAATCAGGGTTAAAGGGATAGGGTCCCCTTTCAGAAGCCACATATCAGAATTTCTACAGAAAAAGATTTTAAAGAGCATTTAAGATCAGCTATTGGTTTTCGAGGCTGCCTAGACCCCTTTCTTTTGCTGCTATGCCTTCTTCCTTAACTGAGGTCTGCTGTCCCAATGACCAGCAAAGGGCCACTGGCATTGAGGACTTAAGGGTGTGATCTTCAGCTGCACTTGTAGTGCCCATCAAAAGCCTGCTTTGGCTGAAAGATGCATTTTGTAGCCAGTTCTACAAGAACTGCAATTTGACGATGTGAATTAACAAGTCACAGTGTGATCCCTTTCGATGGTGTCTTTTGGCTCTTGTTCCGTGTGCCATAGAAGGATTGGGAGGGTGGGGCGGAGGGACTGCTCCATCCTAAAAAGCACTCATGCTCAGGATTTGAGGAAGCTGGAAAGTGGCTGTGCCTCGTTGCTGAAGGGAAACAGCAGTGGAGCTTCCCTTGCAGGACGGAGCCTGCTGGAGAGAGCGTGGCCTGTGAGAGCGTAGGATGGAGCGCCAGAGTTTCCCAGGCCTATGGGGTGCATAGAGAAAGCACTGCTTTCTCTGCCGTGATCTTTTGCGCTCTGCTTTCAGGGACCATCCACTCAATTTTGCTCCTTCTGCAGAGAAGGGCTGGGGGAGGACTGTGCCAGGAGTCATGCTCCAGAAGGCCTGTTTTCAGAGGTGAAATGGGTATCAAGTCATTCTGAAACTCCAAGACATATTTTTTAAACTCTCAACTGTTGTTGAGGGGTTGAGGTCTGCAAAAGAGAGGTTTCAAGAATACTTGTCAGTTTAGCAGACTGAGCAATACAGATGGAGCTCCCCATGGAATGCTTACTGGATCACTGAAAGGCCCAAAAACATAAGCTTAAATTAAGCTGCAAAAACTATTTTGCAGCAGAATCACTGGGGCTTGGAGCTGGTGTTTTCCCATTGCCAGAATATATTGCCGCACCCCGTCTCCTAGGTTGTCCTCTCTGTAGAAGGTTGCATGAGCAAAACATTTTCAAATGCATCTCTCTGCCACAGTGACTAGTGACGTTAAAAAAAAATGCCCAAGAGAATAGTTGAAACAGGAGCCAGCTTGGGTTGGGTGCCTATTTCAGGCTTCTCATACATCAGCTAGGGCACAAGGTCAACCTCTGCACAAACTGACTGGTTGCAGAAGGTTGAAATAGGACAAGAGCAGAGGGGAATCCTGTTTTTTCTGCTCCACCTTCCCCTCACTTTGCTTCTGCCCCCACCTCCAGGGACAGGGAGGGCTATGCCCGAGTCTTACTTCTGGGACAGGGGCCTGGTGGGCATAATCTTTGACTCCTTAGATGTGGCGACATCTGGTTCGGTCTTTGTTCACAAGGTTTATGGGGGCATTCAATCATCAAGGGCCAAACAACATGACATATATCATTACATCAGTAGCTGATATCAAGAGGTTAAGTAAAAAAGTAAAGTGGGGAGAGTTAACTCTTCATCTCCCAGGAGCTTTCCCTGGTCTCTTTTTGTCTGAAGTCCATTTGGATTAGTCATCAGCTAAGGCCCAGAGCTGCCTTCCTTTTGGATAACAAGCTTTGCCCCGCAGATGCCGGAACGGCAGAGAGCTGCTCTCCAATTCCTTTTGCAATGAAAAGCTTTCCCCTCTCTCTTCCTAGCTGTGGCTGCCACTGTCTTGCCGTTTCACCTTGCAGGATTTTGTTCAGGGGCCTTTATACTATTGGTACAGCTGTCACTCAACTGTTGCATAGACTGGATCAGGCCTTCACCCATGTGATCTGGCATCCAGTTTCCCAAAACAGCCAAAGAGATGCCTGTGGGAAATCTAAGCTGATTCTTAAAATTTAAGAATTAAATCCGGGTGAAAACTATAAGAATAAATTTCATACCTGAGTAAAGTTTCATGGATGAGTGATAAACCCTCAAATAGGTTCTTAAGTAGAAAAGCTGCTATGCCCACAAGGATGGCAGCTGGAATGCAGCGCAATAATAAAGAAGGCAGAACAAGAAAGTGGGCTTTTTAACTTGGGTTTTTTTTGCTTTTGTTTCTTTGCTCTTAAAATTTTTAGCCATTATTTTGAACTGTATTTTGTAATAAATTTATAGTCAATATTTTTCTGAGGGCTTTAGTGTCCACTTAAGTGTCTTTCTCTGAGGATGAAAGGGAAGAAGAGAAATTCTTTAAAATTCTAAGGTGTTCCTAGAAGGGAAAGGGAGGAGGGGGAGAAAGCATATTCTGTTGCTCAATTACCGGTACTTTGAATTGTAACTTTAAAAAAATGTGTTTGGTTGGCTAACTTTGGGTTGGGTTGGGTTGGGTTGGGTTGGCTTCCTTTCTGTGCAGAGAGTACTGTAGGGCAGGGGTCCTCAACTTTAAGACTTGTGGACTCCCAGAATTTTGGGAGATGAAGTCCACAAATCTTAAAGTTGCCAAGGTTGAGGACCCCTGCTGTAGGGTTTCCAAGCTCAATTCATTCTTGCAGTGTCAAAGGAGGGGAGAATCAGTGATTATCTCTCATAAGCCGCATACCAGGTTCTTTCCCCCCACTGGCCTTTTCATAGTTAGTTTGTCCTAACCTTTGATTTTGCTATATTGGGATTATTTTGTCTTTTGGGAAGTGAGAAACAGTCCACGTTTGTGAGAATCTCAAAAGATCAATGTTTGTATGGATGTTTCAATTAGTAATGTTTATCTAGAGGTATTCGTGTTTAAAGGCAATTGAAAATGAAACAAAATCCAGAAGACTCATTGGGAGACTCATGGTGCTTTCTAACATAGTTTGGTTTCCGAACAGAGCTCTGCATCAAAAGGATCTATGCAGTTTCTGCTCAGGCCTTCAATCCAGGACTCTGAGGGAGAGCGCAGGCATATCCATGCTTTGCAAATGGAACCATGGAAGAAAAATACCACTTGGGGCTACTTTTTTTGAACTGAACTCCATTTGGAGAGACCTGCTACTCTTGTAGAGTTTCTGTGGCAGATGAGGCTTGGAAAAAGTTTGAAGCCCCAGCAACCGCTTTGAAAGACGGATTTGCCCACCTATTAGCTTGACAAATAAAGGAACAGATAATGGAAGAGGTTTCTTTGGAAGATGTCCTAAGGTTCCAGGATCCTCCCTTCTTGCCTAGCATTAGGGTTCCTTTTGGGAGCTCACCCTTTGGGGCCAAGAGAAGCCCCTTCCCACTTCTGTGAACAGCTGATGTGCCTTCAGAAGGCAAGAGACTTCAGACAGGAGCATAATAAGGGCTGGGAAAGAAGTGACAGCGTGAACAGGGATGACCTTTATTTGCAATCCTGGCTGAGATTTACAGTTTATTACTGATAGCTTTTATAAAGAGCTATTCAGTTCAGAGGTGAGAGGTTTGTCATCTGGAAATGCAATTAACTTTAGCCGTATCCCAGTCCCCTGGCCTTACTGGGAGAGCAGCACTACAACACATTCATGATTTTCTTTTTAATGTAATTTTTCCTCCATTTTAGGCCCAATGCACCCCTGGAATTTAAAATAGCTACATGATTTTGTTATTATTTATGAAGAAAGGAAAAAACTGAAAGGGATCCCTGGCCCAAGTTTACTTTTTTCTTTTTTCTTCTCCTGAAAAACACTTCTAGGAAGAGGAATTTTCAAAGGACAAATGTAAATAACCTTAGAAAAAGACTGTATGGATTTTAAATAAACAGTTACAAGAATAAGAAGCTTGCTTTCAGAGGGCTGAATGTCCCCTGCCAAGCAAACCTTTGATGGCAGAAACGGGCTCATCTTTTTGGTCAGGAGCATGAGACTTTCTCAGGCTCTGATTGGAAAAGACCCCACGGGAGAAGAGGAACATCTTTGCTACGGAGTTGTCTGCCTTACTGGCTCCACCACTCAAGACAGGATACGTTTCTGTCAGGGCAGAAGGAACCCCGGACAAGCAGGACTCTCCATTGCATAAAGAAAGCCAAGCAGCAAAAGAGAAGTGGCCCAACGGCCTCCTGCTTTGGGGATGGATGGCGAGCCCTTACTCCCAACCAACCTTCAGCGGTGGAAAAATTGCTGGAAGTTCACATCCAGTTTGGTGCCTGCTGGTTTTGTGGAGATGCCAGGGCCGTCTTCTTGGTGGTCTTAGAACCAAAGGGGTTAACCAGGGCTGCCTCCAG
This sequence comes from Protobothrops mucrosquamatus, assembly GCF_001527695.2. Lineage (NCBI taxonomy): Eukaryota > Metazoa > Chordata > Lepidosauria > Squamata > Viperidae > Protobothrops > Protobothrops mucrosquamatus. Next base: position 1,268,164 of record NW_015386423.1, read on the forward strand.
GGCTGCTTTTCAACTTCCAAATATCAGAACCAACAGTTCTGATGTGTATTTCCTGAGGGTTCCCCACAAAATATGACCAAGCTCAAAGGTTGGCCAGGGGCTGCCAGTTGCTGACTGACCAGAATAAGGATTATGAGTTTTCTTGCTGTTAATTCAGAAAGCAGAATTTCAGCATCAAACTCAGAAGCAGGGACAGAGTGTGTTGAGCAGGTCCATTGAGATGGTTGCTATCTGGTGAAGTGAAGCCAAGGGATTGGCAGAGGAAAGCTTTTGGAAAGTATGGGAGCCAATATGAGTAGGCTGTAAGGGCCTACCTTGGCCACGGAAGCCCCCTTGGTTGCTTTTGGCTGGTCAGTCTCAGCCCAACCTACTACAGAGAACTTCTGTAAGGGAAGATTGAAGGAAAGTGTGCAGTGCATGCAGTGAGTTCCCAGAAGAAAGGCAGGGAACATTTCTGATCAATATATAGCCAGTTACACCCGACTAGAAAGAAAAAGATGCTCTAAGCAGTTAGGAACCAGTTCCCTCCTCCCTAGATATTACTTCCAAGCAACATTTACATCCTTTGGGTAGCAGGGGAAAAGATGCTGTGAGCCTGCCATGTCTTGGGTCACAGGTAGAAGAACAACCCTCTCCCTTTGACCTCTGTGTGTGTGTGTGTGTGTATGTATCTTGGAAGCCTGGCTATGTTCACAACACTGACCTCCCTACCTCCCCCAATAGATGGACTGCTGTAGTCTTGGAGTAAAAGTACAGCTTTCTAATGTACCCCAATTATAAATTCCACAGCTGACTTCAGGAGTCATAGAGAACACTATTTTTTCTTACTCCTCTTAGGCATGTATGTGTATTTCCTCATCTCAACTACATACAACCTGCAGATCTTCACTGATTGTAGCCCTGTTTCTGTCAGATGCAATTGTACTTCTTATACCATTATTTGTCTATGGAGATTCTCAATCATCCTGGTCACGGTGGTCCCAAAGGCACTTTTCAAAAGGCAACTAGACTTTCTTGGTGATTTCTTTGAAAACATTTCGCTTCTCATCCAAGAAGCTTCTTTAGAACATGGATGAGAAGCAAAACATTTTCAAGGAAAAAATCAAGGAAGTCCAGGTGCCTTTTGAAAATCGTCTTTGGGTTTTTGTATTATTATTTCTCCAGATATTGCCTCCATCCCAGAATCTTGGATTCCTCTTCTAAGGATTTGTCCAGGTAATCAGAGAGTCTTTGGTCATCCTGGCCATTCCGGGCAGGCAGAAGGCAGAGTTTCTGGAGAGTAAAACCAGTTTTGAGGCCAAAGCACAGCCTCTCAGAGGATCCTTTTCTAGGCTGTGCTGCTCCCAAAAAAGAAGCTTTTATGCTGGAAAAACCCACAGGCTTTCCATAAGCACAGATTGATTGATGAATTATGTGCCTTGAAGTCATTTTTGACTCCTAGCAATCACATGGATAGACTTTCCTCATGGCAATCTATCCCTAGCCCGTTCTTTCAAGTCTCCCAATGGTGCACTTATCAACACTATATCTGAGTCCCTCCACCTTTCTGCTGGTTACCCTCGTCTTCTCTTTCCTTCCTTTTTTCCAAGCATTGGAAGTTTTGCCAGAGAGTTGGGTCTTGGCATAATATAGCCAAAGTAGGATCATTTGAGCTGGTCATTTGTGCCTCCAGTGAGAACTCTGGTTAGATTTGTTCAGTGATTCATGAGTTTGTTTTCTTAGCTGACTTTGGTATTTTCTCCAACACCAAAGTTCAAAGGTGTTAGTACTCTTGGAATACCATGGCTTGCTTGGTCCTGATATTGTAGATCGAGATTCATCATGGTATCCAAATGCCTTTTTCAAGGAAAACCAAATACTGGTCTACAGTTTATTTCTTTTCTGCTTGTTCCTTTACTGTTGAAGGTTGAACTGAAAGGCAGAAATTGTCTACTACGTGTTGCCATACAAGCTTTTGTTTAACGACGGTTCAAAGTTACAATGGCCTCAGAAAAAGTTATTTAAAACCCATCCTTGAAGTTACCACTGTCATACCATCCCTATGGACTCTTGGTGGCAATTTAGACACTTGGCAACTGGCTCACATTTACAATGATTGCAGCGGCTTGTGGTTACATGATCATAATTTGGTACCTTCCCAACTGGCTTTCCATAAGCAAATTGGGGAATCCAGATTCATTTAATGACCATGTGATTCACTTAATGACTTTGTGATTCACTTAATGATGTTTATAAGGATTCCTTCCTTTTTAGTCTTTCTCTTCCTTAATATGCAATTGCCATCCCAACCCACATCTCACTAAGCTCTTTGGGAAAGAGTCAGCAAATAGGAGGAGGAGGGCAATAGTATACTGGTACTTTACTTTGACTTGCAAAACATCTTCATGAAATACCCCTGAGCAAATGTGGGTATTGTGAGACAAGAAGGAAAGAGGTGCTTGAATTGACTGATTATTATTAAAAGTAATCCATGTTTCTGTCTGTGTGAAAGTGAAGAATAAATTGGCTTTTGCAATGGGGGTTTGGCAGTGGGGAATCCTCTCATGATCTTTGTTGGGAATAAAGCTATCTGATTATTCTGGGATCAGGATTAAACGGTGAAGGTTCCTAATGATGCCAAAGATTTTAGACTAGTTACCATAGCAAAAAATGACAGATTTAGTCATTGTTCAATAGATAGCAAGACTGAAGTGATGACCATTTGGGGAAAAGGTGAAAGAATATGTATTCTGACTGGGTCTAAACTTCCTGTACTGGATCAGGAAAGGAAGTTGTTTTTTTCAGGTAAGTCATTTGAATGAAAAAAAGTCCATCCAATTGGCAATAAGAGTGAAATATATAAATTTATATTGGGGTTCATTAAAGTAATTGAAAAAGAAACTGATAGGGTCATAATGCCTTTTCACAAATCCATGACAATGTATAGGTCAATCCAGTGGTGGCAAACCTATGGCACGTGTGCCAGAGGTGGCACTCGGAGCCCTCTCTGTGGGCATGCATGCCATCATCCCAGCCCCGCCTCCCCCCATGGCACCCTCCTCTCCAGAGGCCCCCCCTGGAGGAGAGTCGCTCCCAGAGGTGGCTTGCACGGAGCAGCACAGTCAAGGACATAGCCGGGCAGCAGGGACAAGACTCCACCCTCGCGCCCCATAGCGTGCAGATGCTGCTGCGGGGTGTGGGCAGAGGGTGTGGCTGCCATGGCGCTGCAGGGCTGCCTGGGTGATCTGCTACAGCGGGCCATTGAGGCGGTGCGTGGCCCTGTGGGTGGGTGGAGCAGGGGGTGGACGGGGCAGAGCAGGCAGGGCGGGAGGCAGAGCAGAGGCAGAGCAGAGGCAGGGGGCAGGTTTTGGGCACTCAGTCTCTAAAAGGTTCGCCATTACTGGTATAGAATATTTCAATAAAGTTGATCACCATATTTCAGAAAGAATAACATAGAACTGGGAAAGAGGCAAAAAGGAGAACAGCATGTTCCATAGGAGAAAATGCTAATTCGTAATGTTTGAACTGTGGTGAAGAGGCAGGGCTGAGGTCTTTAAAAGTATGGGTAGCATGAAAAAAAGCAAATTCAGAGAAGGTTTTATTCCCCCCCTCCCAAAAAAATACTGGAACCTGAGATCCAATGGAGCTGAATGTTGAAAGATTCAAGTTAAACAAACAGGAGCATTTCTCCATTCAGAAGTAGATCCTATGAGTATCAGAGGCAGTAATTTTTCAAGGCCAGTGCTAAGCAGATGAGTGGAAGAATGTGATTCCACTCACATTCAGTTTGTAGGATTTCCAGGAGCTTCAGGGATGATTGTGAAATGAGTGCTGGATTTAATATTGGCTAAAATAAGTGTTCTGCTCTGAACTGAACATATTCACTGTAAGGATGCACTTTCACTTTAAAGTAAGCAAATGTGCTTTATAGCTTTAGAATGAAATAGCCCAGCTTTACTGCCAAATAAAACTCCTTTCCTGGCATTATTACAAATGTAGGAAATAGATTCTACTAATCATGGAGCGTTATTATAGAGAGCACCATACTTTGGAAGGGCATCCAACATATTTCAAATACCAAATGGCAGACCTGTCTTGATCTCAGGGTCACGATAGACAGCAGTTGACATCAAATTACCCAATTAGAGTTCTGATCAGAAGCTTTATCTGTTTGGAAAGATACTGGAAAAGAATAAAGAGATTGGTTTTCAAAACTGTTGAAGATGACTGAGAAAGTGGATTCCCCCCCCAAATGCTGCCAATTTTTGTGTGCAACACAGACCTCAACAGGTGACCACACTCCTGATGTGAAACACGTTTTGAACCTATTAAAGGATGGCAGTTGGAAGGCCTTCGTGAGAAAGCAGTGCTGAGAACTACAAGGGGAGTTAAAAACTAAGCAGCTCTTCTACCCAGGGTTGTCCTCTGAGCTCCAAACATCAAAACTCACCTCAAAGAATCTTCTGATACCTAAATAACTTTTGAGAACCGTCTTGTCCTTCCTTCAGCAACTATGAGATGGGAAGACTCCTAGATGTCATGCAGTTTTTGAATGGTTACCACTGAAATAAGTCGTAGAGGTGCCTTAAGAAAGGTGGTTCTAAAAGCAGTTTGCAGAATGAATGAGAAAGCTGTGCTGCTAAGACCATCGAGAAAGCAGTCCTGCCCTTCCTTGGGGGCCCTGGCCTGAGTCAGAAACCATCATGCGTGTAGGAGGGAGAACCCACCGCAGTCCACGGGGACAGTCTGTTTGGGGCATGGACAATGAACGGTCTTTCTTTCCCTTGCTTGGGTGACACCCAGAGACCAGAGCAGGACTTGAATTCCATAGGCCAGTAAAAATGGAGGTCAGCAGAGGCTGACCTCAGTTGATATCTGTTAAAGGGTAATGAGAGACCAATTTTTAGAGTTTTGCCAAGAGACTAAATGTTTGCTATACATGAATTGGCAGCATTAAATAATGCTGGTCTTAAATCTATTTGCACCCCAGTGATGCCTTGCATTTTCTTTGATTTGTGAGCACTCTGCACTTATAACAGCTGTGGTAAAATGGCTTTGATAATGAGCACAAATTAAAAACTACTTTTGTATGTCACAAAGTATCATGGTATCGTGATGTTATGCCCTTTGGGTTAACAGATGCAACTGGGGCCTTTTAAAGATTAATGCAGAGTGGCTTATAGGGATTAAATTACCAGAGCTAAATTATCTGCATGGGGCGATATCACCATGAAGTGAAAATGTACAGTAAAGTGAGATGATGGTGAGATGAATTTTGAGAAAGTGTAGTCGGTAAGATTTGGCATTGAACAACCTGATCCACTCATGAGGGGGCTTGGAAGTCTCCCTTCAAACCCCCACAGCTTATCCTTCTTCTTTGGCCAGTGAGGATACGTTCAGAGGTCATGTAGCTGAAATAGACCATTTGAATCCTTCAGTGTTGGGATCCAAATGAAAGTGTCCTTACAGAGGACTGTCCGGATTCTGCTTGACGGCATCTAGTGAAGGGGCTTTGTGTTGCTGATATTTAATCAGAACCTGCTATGGTGGAAGTTAAGAAAATTATTCTGGGTCTGACATTTGAAATACTAGAGAAGATATGTCAACCTTCCTCTGCGTAGTACCCTTTTATGTAGTTAGAAAGTACTATCATCCCACTCAGACATCTTTTTTAAAAAGCATCTTTTGGTTTCTCCTTACAGAGTTTTGTAAATGCCCTCCTTGCTTCTCTGTGCATCGATTACAATTTATCTTGATGTATCCCAAAATATGATGCGCGGAACCAGAAACATATCTAACGAAGATCTGACCAGTGCAGAATAATGAAACTGTTACATTCCAGGATTTGGAAATGCCACTTATGTTGATGGTACCTAAAATTACAGTTGTCCATGCTGCAGACTGATATTAAACATGGGATATAATGCTGTTCTGAGATCTTGTTTACAAATAGTGATACTGTTGCCAAGGATTCCTGATTCTGGGCTGTGCATTTTGTTTCTTTCTTCTATCTGAAGGATTCATTATTCTGTTATCCTGTTATTTTTAGCCTAGCCCTAGCTTTCTCAAGATCATTTTGAAGTTTGATTCTCTTTTCTAATGCAGAAGGACTAAAATTTTGTGCTGCTAAGATCCCTTAAAATAATTACTGAATTTGCATGACCAAGCTGAGTGGACGAATCAGTTTGTTCTCAGATGAGGTTCCCATTCTGCATGGATAAACAGTTTATTGATTTGTTTATTAGATTTATTTGCCACCCATCTCACCTAGAGGTGGGTCTAGTTGGGTTGTTCAGACACCCCCAATGCTGGATTGTGGTAAGAAATTGCTCCTGAGGCTGGTGCCTCTATTCAACAGACCTAGCACTTTCCATAAGGGCTTCATCTTGCTTTTGAGTGCTGACCATGGCAACATAGTTAGCTCATGGTGCACTTCCCATGTCTTCCCACCCTCTCATTCAAGGGCAGTTGTTCCTGAAGCATCAGTCTGGTTCCTAGCACTCCAAGCAGCTCAAGTGCTGGAGCCTCCTATCAGGAGCATCATTCTCTTGTAGGAATAAGAGCCTTGGGGCTTGGACTGCCTGAAGCATCTCGTGGGCCCAGTGGCACCCCAGGGCAGGGATTACTAATTCACCAAAGAAGAGGAAGAGAAGGAGAGCAGAGAAGGTGTGAATGGAGAGGTCTGCAGCAATTAGCATCCATGGGCCCCAAGTTGGGAACCCTGGGTGAGGTTAACACTAGTGCTGCGGTGCCTAGGCACAGCATCCTTTACAGCCTGGGAACGGGTCAGTACCTCATACATAGGAACCTCATACATAGGAACACAACTTAACACAACTTATTTGAATTGTGGTTTGTTGAGCAAGCCTCAAGAACAGAATTAATGCAAAATTAACAGGCTATGTGAATGTACCTAGCAGTACCTCATACATAGGAACATGTATGAGGTACTGCTATGTACCTAGCAGTACCTCATACATAGGAACACAACTTAAATAATATTACAAACTATTAAAATAGTGTAAAATAATAATAATAATAATAATAAT
>NW_015386423.1:1276214-1277848 GCF_001527695.2 Protobothrops mucrosquamatus
GATGTACAGCTGAGTATCATCAGCGTACTGATGGAAATCCACCCCAAAGCCACGGATGATCTCTCCCAGCGGCTTCACATAAATATTGAACAAAAGGGGAGAGAGGACCGACCCTTGTGGGACCCCGCAAGTTAGGGGCCTTGGGGTCGACCTCTGTCCCCCTGCCAATACAGACTGCGTACGGTCGGTGAGGAAGGAGAACCACCGCATAACAGTGCCCCCCACTCCCAACCCACCCAACTGTCGCAGCATGATACCGTGGTCCACGGTATCAAAAGCCGCCGAGAGGTCCAAAAGAACAAGGACAGAGGAATAACCCCTGTCCCGGGCCCTCCAGAGATCATTTACCAACGTGACCAATGCCGTTTCCGTGCTGTATCCCGGCCTGAAGCCCGACTGGAGCGGGTCCAGATAGACTGTTTCCTCCAGGTGTTGAGGGAACTGCTGCGCAACCACACTCTCAACAACCTTCGCCACAAAGCGAAGGTTGGAGACCGGGCGATAGTTGGCCAATACATCTGGGTCCAGGGAGGGCTTCTTAAGGAGGGGCCTCACCACCGCCTCTTTTAAGGCCGTGGGGAAGGCACCCTCCCCTAAAGAAGCAATTACAATTCCCTGGAGCCAGGCTCGTGTACCCTCCCGAGCCGCCAGCACCAGCCAGGAGGGGCACGGATCCAGTAAACATGTGGTTGCATTCAGCCTCCCCAAGATCCTGTCCACGTCCTCAGGAGCCAAAGAGTCAAACTCCTCCCATACAACAGTCTCAAGACCTGCTCCCGTATCCTCCCCCGGGGCCACCCAGTCAGAGTCCAGGCCTTCTCGGATCCGAGCGACTTTGTCATACAGATATTGCGCAAAGTCCTCGGCCCTCCCCTCCAGGGGATCCCCCCTCTCCCTCAATTGAAGGAGAGAGCGGGTCACCCTGAAGAGGGAGGACGGGCGGTTATCTGATGACGCAATGAGGGTGGAATAGTAATTAGACCTCGCCACCCTCATCGCCACAAGGTAGGATCTAACATGTACCCTTACCTGTGCTCGGTCGGATTCGGTTCGGCTAGCCTTCCAACTGCTCTCTAGGCGTCTTTTCCGGCGTTTTATTTCTCTCAGCTCCTCCGTAAACCAAGGAGCCAGTTGAGATCTAGGCCGGGTCAGAGGCCGCAAAGGCACGACTCGGTCCAGTGCCGCGGCAGCGGCTGCTTCCCAAGCCGCTGCCTGATTTTCCGCCGAGTCGTGAACTAGATCCTCTGGATATGGCCCAAGTTCCATCAGGAACCTCTCAGGGTCCATCAGGCGCCTGGGACGGAACCATCTGCGCGGTTCCATCTCCCTGCGGCGGGGGGGAGCGATCCGGAAGTCCATCTTCAGGAGTAAATGATCTGACCATGACAGAGGCTCAGTAATTACCTCCCCTGTTTCCAGATCATTTTGCCACTGACCGGAGACAAAAATTAGATCTAGTGTGTGTCCTCCTATGTGAGTGGGGGCATGTACTAATTGGGTCAAGTCCAAGGCCGTCATGGAAGCCAAGAACTCCTGAGCTGCCGCCGACGCCTCGCCCACTGATGGCAGATTGAAATCCCCCATGACTACAAGTCTGGGGGTCCCAACCGCCACCCCGGCTATTACATCAGCCA
>NW_015386423.1:1278046-1283786 GCF_001527695.2 Protobothrops mucrosquamatus
TCCAAAGCCGCGTCCCTCAGACATGGCCGGCCTTGGCCCCAGGGAGACATCCCCCCTGCCTCCCCTAACCACCCCCATACCCCCTAAAAATTTATTAAAACACCCCGCTAAAAAAGTCCTCAATTTTGTTTTTTTTCTATCTGCTGCATACCACCTCTCGGGGCTCCACACCCCTTCATCGAGGCAGGCCCTTGAGATGATACTGGGCCAGGCCTGCGCGAGGGGGGAATCGCGCAGGACCAGCAGATCTGTCCTGGAATACATCCCGGGCAAAGCGATGAGTCCGGCTGCAGGAAACCCAAAAAAGGGGGGGAGAAAATAGTCCTCGTGGAGTTGTCAGTTAATCCATTTAGGAAGCCAAGCCGCTAGGCCGCGTCCCTCGCCTAACCAGGCCATGACCAGGCCACCAGGTCCCCATCCGGCCAAAGAGCCAAACTGGGGCCAGGCCAGGTCCACCACCAAACCGCTGGGCCGCCAGGCCGCGCCCCTCGCCAACCGGCCGCGCCCGGGCCGCCAGGCCTCCCTCGGTCACCAGATCTTCCATTCCGGCCGAGAAACCAGGCCGAAGTTTTCATTAAATAGGTAGGAGGAAAAAAAGTAAAAGCCAGCAGAATCCCCCACCCACATTCACATAGCCTGTTAATTTTGCATTAATTCTGTTCTTGAGGCTTGCTCAACAAACCACAATTCAAATAAACCATAACACAAGGATAGGCTTTCCCTTGGCACATGTCCACAAGGACTGGACTCAGCCCCTCAGGTTCCATTTAAAAACAGTCAATTTCAGGAACTATGTCCAGTTTGCACAAGTGAAACCGGACCACAGGTGGGAGTGGGGATGGAAGATTCTTTTTATAGGGTCTGGGGATGCCTCTGTGGGTGGCACTTCTGCCCAAACCATACCAGGCCAGGGGATGCCCCTGAAAAGCTGCAATTGCCAGGGGGGGATTAAAGGCAGCCTGGTGAAGGGTCTTCTTGTTTCATTTTGTCCAAAAAACCTCAAGAAGTCCAAATGTTTTTTTGGACTCTACTGAATATCCTCTAGGGGCAAGAGAATGCTGAAAGCAGTTTCCCCAATAACTGACGGAAAAACACACACCCCCTTTTTGTGTCTTAGTACAATGCAAGCATTTTGAACTGCATCTGGTGATTTATTTACTTATTTGATTTAACAATATACTAAGTGTTACGCAGTTTTAAAAATATACATGTAATTATATGCATTTACATCAGTATATAAATATTGATTTGTATCAGGACATAATTTAGACTTATTAATATTGCATAAATAATATTGCATTAAAGTAATTAGTTCTGAACATAATAAGTACCGTGTTAACATTGAAATATGAAAAGTTGATAATTGGGGTTTTAGGGGCTTTTTTTTTGGTCTGGTGTCAAGAAGCCTGGCTCTGAGCTTGCTCCCTTCAGGAGAAAGGAGGACCCCTGGGCTGCGTGATGGAGGGCCAGGCGCCTCCTTGGCAGCATCTGCCCCAAGGATCCCTTTCCTGTCCGGCTGGTCACTTGCATCCTGCGAGGAGGTTCACGCAAAGGCTCTTCATGTGCAGAAGCCTCAGGAAATGCAGTGATTGGTTAAGAATGAGATAGTTGATTAAAAGAGATGACTTGGTGTGTGTTTTGTTCCCATCACAATAACACTTTGCAGGTGATTATTAAATTAGAGATTTTCTTTGTCTTTCTCACAAAAAGAGCCCCTTTTCATGTCAGCACCAATTATGAGTGGTAATTTTTCTTATTTTACAAAAGAAATTTCTGTCCTACCTCCCCCCTCCCCTCCCCCACCAATAAAACGGGGCTTTGACATTCAGTGACAAGTAAGATATTTTTTCTTTTTTGCACACACTGTGCTTTTGAGTTTTGCTTAAAAATTCTGTTGACTCTATTGAAATGTGACAGGGCAATATTTAACCTGAATGGAGGCACATTGACTTCCCTTATTAAAACTGACAGTTAAGGACATTTCGTTCTTTATTCCTTCTGATACATGCAGACAAGGCTTCACTGTTAACTAGTATACAAAATGAAAAACAAAGAAATACTAAAGAGATGAGCACCTTATAAACAATATATGAATGACAATTGCAAGTTTAATCTAGCAAAGAAACCTTTTTTATCCTTTATTAAAATTAAAGCCCTTTCAGATTAGCTTGATATATGAAGACAACCTGACACTGTTAATTTCCAAGTGTGAATTCCTTTTCTTGCTGGGCTCCCCGTAAATATTCTGGGTGTCACGTGAGGGGGGAACCATATTTGGATGTGCACAGGTGGGCTGCTGCCCCTGGCAAGAAGCAGGGTCTCTGCCTGGGAGCTGGGAGGGCCACTTGCTCCACAAAGGCAAACATGTCCATTGTGACCCAGCGGCTCTGGTGTCTGAAGCAAGCAGGACTTTGGCCAGCAGTGCAGACACCAAAGGAGGAGGACAGCCATGACAGTCTATGGGAGCGGAAGCTAGAAGGGGCTTCTAGGATTGCAAAGAGAAACTTCCTGCTCACAAAGCAACAGTGTCCTGGTTCTCCAGCAGACAGAAATGTCTCCTTGTCCCCTCCTCTCTTCTTTCTTTGTGCACCAGAGTGGAAGTTGCTGGCAAAGAGTTGAGGGCATTAGCAATATTTATTCCTCAAAATGTCTTCTTGTCCTTGAGAATATCTATGGCATATGAGTAAAGGGAAAGCCTATCAGACAAACCAATAGGATGTCCAAATAAACAAACTTTGTATAGGAAGTTTTTCAAGCACAACAAATCCCCTTTAACTGCCAGCACTTTTTTATACCAGTCACTGTAAACTGCAAGAACACATGTGTTCTGTATACACAGCTGTTAGCAGATGCGTGTGCCTCCTGTGCCTGAACATATGTAGGAATTAAGTGGAATGCAATATTGGCTGAATCTAGGAAGCATAAGCTAACCACCTGCTCAATCCCTGCACTTGCTCTTGCGAACAGCACAGCAGTCGCAGAAGGCTCCCTATGGATGCCCCCTCATGCTTTGGGCACAGGGCCATTGGCACGGAGGGTGCAAAGGGTAGAAGGAATGCGCAGGGCCTCATGGGGCAGGGTGTGGCTGGCCACAGATACCCACCGCGGGTGAGAGAAGTGAAGAAGCTGCTCATGACTTTCAAGGAGGGGCAGAGCAAGGGGCTACAGAGGGTTTACCACCTTAGGTAGGAATGACTGTTTTCACTTTTCTTTCTAGGCAGCATTAGGCAGGCTCTTCCAAACCAACTGTCTCCATTGTCGTTCCTAAGGGCAGAAAAGATCTCCCCCTCCAAAGCTGGGGAGACGGTGGGGTGCTGCCGCCCTGGGGTTTCATACATTATCAGTAGCTCGAAAGGTGCTTTTCTTGGCCTGACTTTTGATTGAAGCCATGTTTCTTGGCAGCACCTTCTAGTCTGGTGTTTTGACACACTCAGACCTTACGCCACAAAGAAGAAAGACAGACAATACATTCAGACAATCTGCTTCATGTATTGGAAACCTGGGGACATTTGTGGCAACCTATCAATGCTGGCTGATTTGGCTGTTGTTGGTGCATTCTCCTCTGGGTTTCCCTTTGTGGATTTTCCATTAGGGAGGCACTGGGACATGGGAAGCAGTGCAGGGCCTTCTAAAATACATGTTGTTTTACTCAATTGTTTTTCTTATTCCTTTTTTGCCAGGCTTTCTTAGACATAGAAGCATGCTATTCCTACAAAAAGAAGGGGAAAAGGTGGGGGCTTGCCTCCTATAATAAACGGTGTAAGATTTCTCCCCTCCCTCAGCTTGGATGAAGGCACCTATAAGCAAATATGCCTTCACTTTTAACCTAACACTTTTCCTTGAGAAAGGAAAGAGACTTCCAAAAGCCTATCATTCCCTCACTTTTTGAAATCAGTTGCTGCAGCCCAAAGCACAGAGGCATGGACAGCCTTTCCCAGTCTGGTTCTTTGGGGCACATTTCTTTCCTTTTTTGTCATGGCACTCTTGGCGAATAGAGGGCTGGTGGCAGAGCTTCACCTTGATGTGGGCTGCAGGTGCCTGAGTAGCCCCGAGAGGTGGGGAGGGAGGGAGGAGATGAGATCCTTCTCCTTCTGGGCCCCCGTCCTTGTGCCTGCCTCCTTCCAGGAGTGGAGACCAGCAGGGTGTCTCCAAAGCTCCCTACAAAAGCAACACCTAGAAGCCAACCGTAGAGATGCTTGCCATAGTTTGATGCCAAGGACTGATTAATTGTTGGGCTTCTGTGGGTGGCCTTTGAAAAAACTCGTGCAGGGAAGGAGGCCCTGCTCACGGGCTGAAGGGCACCGGATCAAGAGCCAGCTCTTGGGTCCAATTTTTCCTGCTCCTGCACAGGGTGATTCCAGGTCCAGGCAACAGCAAGGGCAATGCAGGATCCCTTCCAGCATTGAGCTGTCAAGCTGGGAGTTCCACGGAAGGGGAAGGAAAGGGCATTGGTTTTGAAGCACAAATGCCTGAGAATTAAGAAAGTTTTTGTCCTGCTTAAAAAGCATGTTTTTTCCCCCAAGTCTTGATGAATTTGATGACTAATGATAAGCAGGGAGTAGAAATTGCCTAGTGGGAGAGCAGCGCCCTCTGCTAATCTCTGCAGAGGCTGGGTGGTCTGCATTCAAAAGGGGCTTGAAAGGTGGTTGCCATCCCACAGAGCAAGGAGTTCCCCTTCCCACAGTAGGGAGAAGAAAAGAAAAGACCAGTAAGCAGGCCAGAGAGGTGGGAATGAGTGCCTTAAAAGAAAGGAAGGAAAGAAATTCCAGCAAAAAGAGTGTCAGTGGAATATTTGAATGTCTCTTCCTCTGCCTGTTTCAGAACATCCCTCCAGGAATGGATATCCTTGTTTATTTATTATTTTTTATCAGACAAATTTATATGGTTGTCCAACATACACATAGGTGATTCCAGGTGGCTTACAACATCAGAGGAGGAGCAGCAAATAAAACTTGAAGTAATTTTTACTATGTACCTGCAACCTTTTCTCTGGAGATGGGCACTGATAGAAGAGCTGTTGTGGTTCCCAGATGTGACTTGTTTGGAGGTGTAGGCCAAGACCAGAGGAGATGGCTAATAATAATAATAATAATAATAATAATAATAATAATAATAATAATAATAATAATAATAATAAAGTTGGAAGGGACCTTGGAGGTCATCGAGTCCAACCCCCTGCTCAGGCAGGTAACCCTATACCATTTCGGACAAATGGCTGTCCAGTTTCTTCTTAAAAACTTCCAGTGTTGGAGCATTCACTGCTTCTGGAGGCAGGAGGTTCCACTGGTTAATTGTTCTAACTGTCAGGAAGTTTCTCTCTTTGGTTAGTTTCCATCCCTTGCTTCTTGAGCTGCCTTCAGGCGCTTTGGAAAATAGCTTGACTCCCTCTTCTTTGTGGCAGCCCCTGAGATATTGGAACACTGCTATCATGTCCTCCCTCGTCCTTCTCTTCATTAAACTAGACATATCCAGCAACCGTTCCTTATATGTTTTAGCCTCCAGTCCCCTAATCATCTTTGTTGCTCTTCTCTGTACTCTTTCTAGAGTTTCAACATCTTTTTTACATCGTGGTGACCAAAACTGGATGCAGTATTCCAAGTGTGGCCTTACCAAGGTATTGTAAAGTGGTATTAATACTTCACATGATCTTGATTCTATCCCTCTGTTAATGCAGCCTAGCACTGTGTTGGCTTTTTTGGCAGCTGCAGCACACTGCTTGCTCATATTTAAATGATTGTCA
>NW_015386423.1:1283886-1305417 GCF_001527695.2 Protobothrops mucrosquamatus
GAGCAAGGTACCCCCTATACTATACCTGTACATTTGGTTTTTCTTGCCTAAATGTAGAACCTTACTTTTTTCACCATTGAATTTCATTTTGTTAGATAGCGCCCAGTGTTCAAGTCTGTCCAGATCTTCCTGTATCCTAAGCCTGTCTTCTGGAGTGTTGGCTATTCCTGCCAGCTTGGTGTCGTCTGCAAATTTGATGGGTTCCCTATCTATCCCTTCATCCAAATTGTTGATGAAGATGTTGAAGAGCACTGGGCCCAGAACAGAGCCCTGGGGCACCCCACTACACACTTCCCTCCATGTAGATGTGGTTCCACACGCTGAGTACGGCCGGTCAGCCAGCTACGGATCCATCTGCATTTTTCTAATCCGCATTTTTCTATCTTATCAAGCACTAGGTTGTGATCTACTTTGTCAAATGCCTTACTGAAGTCCAAGTAAATTATATCCACAGCATTTCTCTGGTCCACTAATTTTGTCACTTGGTCAAAGAATGCAATAAGATTTGTCTGGCATGATCTGTTTTTGACAAACCCGTGTTGGCTTTTAGTAATGACTTTGTTTGCCTGTAGGTGTTCGCTGATTCATTGTTTGATTATCTTTTCCAGAATCTTCCCAGGTATTGAGGTCAGGCTGATAGGTCTGTAGTTTCCTGGATCCATTTTTCCCCCTTTTTTGAAGATGGGAACTACATCAGCTCTTTTTCAGTCCTCTGATAGTTCCCCAGTGCTTCAGGATCTTTGAAAAATATAGTTCAGTGGTTCTGAGATCACATCTGCCAGTTCCTTGAGAACCTTGGGGTGTAATCAATCTGGTCCTGGTGATTTGAACTTGTCTAGGCTGGACAGGTGCTCATTTACCATTTTCTTGCCTATCTTAATTTGTGTTTCTATTCTGTTTTTTATGGCACTATTTTTGAAAGGTTGGTCTGTTTTTTCTCTTTGTGTAAAGACAGATGCGAAAAACGAGTTAAATAGTTCTGCTTTCTCCCTATTGCTTGTCACCTTTTTGCCTCTTTCACCCACTAATGGACCAATTGTTTCCTTCACTTTTTTCTTGTTTTTTACATGTTGAAAGAAGCTTTTTTTGTTATTTTTGACTTTGGTCGCAAGCCTTAGTTCATTTTGAGCCTTAGCTTTCCTCACTTCATCTTTGCAGGCTCAGGCTATTTGCTGATATTCTGACTTAGTTATGTGTCCCTCTTTCCACTTTCCATACTTGTCCTTTTTATCTTTCAATTTATCAGAGAGTTCTTTATGCAGCCATGCTGGTTTCTTTTGAGAGCTGTTATTTTTCCTCTTTGTTGGTATTGTGTTAGACTGGGCTTTTATTATCTCACTTTTCAAAATTTCCCAAGCTTCTTGAGTTGTTTTCGCCTGGAGGATTCTCATCCATGGAATCCCTCCCAAACCCTCTCTAAGTTTATTGAAATTAGCTGTCTTGAAGTCCAAGACTCTAGTTTGACTGTGTTCTATTGCATGTGCTTCCATAATGTTGAATTCCAATATTGCATGATCACTTCCTCCCAAGGTTCCTATGGCTTCAACACCTTCTATCATTTCATCTCTGTTAGTGAGAATTAGATCCAAAATGGCTAATCCCCTAGTTCCCTTCTCTACTTTTTGGGAGACAAAGTTCTCTGCTAGATTTGTCAGGAATCTGTTTGATCTTCCACTTGGTGCAGAGTTTGTCTCCTAGTTGATGTCAGGGTAATTAAAGTCCCCCATTACTATTGTGATATGCTTCCTACATACCTTAGTTAACTGACTAGCAAAAAGTTCATCTATTTCCTCTGTTTGGTTGGGTGGCCTATAGTATACACCTATGGCAATGTCATCCCCCCCCCTGCTTTTATATTGACCCAAATGCAATTATGATCAGTAACTGTCCAGCCATCTTTCATGTATTGGGGCTGAACTTGAAAGGATTAGAAAGCAGACTTTTAGAAGCACACAGCCCATTTAACGCAGCTGATTCCCCTGAAGGCCATAAAGGAAGATAAGGGCAGGCAGTCTGGCACAAAAGGTGCCCCAGGTCAGGAGAGGCAGCCAGGATGACCTCATCCATCAGCGGCCTCAGCACAGCCTTTGCCAGCCATTGCTGTCCTTCAGAGGAAGGAAAGCCTTCGCAACCAGGCTGTGAATTGGTTTTCATGCTTGCATTGACCGATTGGGAAAGCAGTTTGTTCTACCAAATTTAACAATGATATATCATTATCACAACTTTGGGAGAAATCTATAAAATCAATAAGTTTGTAGCCTGAACAGGATTTGTATCGCTTGCTTGCTGTGCTGGTGTCAGGCACGGGCATATAGATTGAGTCACAGCCTGAGATCAATGGAATTTGTGGACAGTGAGCTCAATAGCAAGCCCGTCTGAGAAGAAATAGATGTAAAAAGCAAATTTACTAGAGTATAAAAAAAGAAGCTGATACCTTTTCCATGCCTGGCTGTAAAGTGAGTTGCAGCTGCGGCTGCTTGTGAGGCTTTGAGAATCAGCTGGATGGGGGTTGGGGGGGGGGTTGCCCACATTCTTGAGTTAACACGGGGCATCTGGGCTTCTCCTGGCAAAGCCGAGACTGGGAAGCTGGCCAATAATGGCAGGGTGGCCATGGTGGAGTGGGGAGTGGAGACGGAGGGCTCTCTTGTCACTGAATAAAGACTTGAAATGGCCAGGGTGCCTTCTGGGGAAAGACCCTCCCACTGCTTTATTGACTGCATGCTGGCTAATGGTCCAAAATAACACGGCATAATTAAATAGTTTAATGAATTCACAACTCTTTTGTTTGAACAAGGCTCAGAATGCCCATTTTAGGAGGCCTCACAAATAGCTCTGCTGGTCATGAGTTAAAAGTAGAAAATGGAGCCTTTGAAGACATTTTTAGACTTCATTGTCCCACTATGTAAAATGATGCTCTAGCACAGTGAGGTTTTCTCCCTGGGGGGCAGGTGCTGGGCCACAGAAGTGGCGAGCAAGCGAGTACAGACAAGATTTATTTGCACATGTGCGGAGTTAGGCTGGCACACAAAACTATCCCTTCTCCCCACCATCGCCGCCATCGCCACTGTTGCCAGTCGATGGAGCCAAAGAAGTTGGGGACCGCTGCTCTACGGGAATACAGTGCATCTTTGCAAGCTCTATTTTACCTAGCCAGAAATAAATCCCATTAAAATTAATGGGACTTGCTTCTGAATAGACACATGGTGGATTCATTAGGTTATTTAACTTACGGACAGCTGCTTAGGTCCTTTTCAATGATCAAGGCAATTTAAGGTGGTCCCTCTTCCTGGCCACACACACACACACACACACACACACACACATATTTGATGGTTCTGCAGGTGTAGCCTTCTGGTAAATGAAACTATCTGGAGGGGCTGCACAGGGGATCAGCCAGGTGGATTGGGAAGATCTTTGTTGGGAGACTCACTTAGAAAGGGGTGCATTTAAGCCAGGGGGGAAAGCACACAGGCAAAAGCAGCCTGGAGCCCTCCTTGGCAATCTCTAGCAAAGAGTTACATAATGGGAGTTATCCCAGTGGTGGGAAGATGCTAACAGGAAGGGCAGCTTTGTTGAATGGTGTGAGACCAGAACACTCTGCAGAGCCCACTGGCATGGAAACAGATGCCTCTCTCTGGCACCCTGAAAAGGGGTCCCCCAGGACTGACTTCAGAGGTGGCCAAAGACCTGTTTCTTCTGCTCTCCCACCTTTAGCGTGGACTGGGCCATTTATCTGCAAGTCCAGACTAGCATCTGCCTCTTGTGGCCTCTAAATCCTGCTAATTCTAGCTCTGTTCCAGGAGGGTGCAAAGGAGCCTCCACCATTGGTAAACTAAATTCCACCCCTCTCGTTGCCTGTTTCTGGGATTCAGGGACCTTCCCCTCCCGTGATGCCACATTTGTACCGGATTCTTAAATTATATCTGTTGTTTAACAGAGGACAGGTCCTTTTAATGAGGGCTTTAATGTTAGCTCTGCCTGCCACTGCCTAGGGAGCCCCTGTTCTTTTGTTCCTAATGAGCAGCCCCTCATTTGCACCATCCCAGATTTATGAAGGGACAGAAAAACCTCCAGTTTATTACATCTGAAATAAACTGTTCCCAAAGCAGAGCCAAGAGGCACTAAACTCTGCTCTCTGTGGTGACTTTCCATTTCACTGAACTCCAAAGCGCTGCTCCAACTAGAGTAGTCTGAACTCAGTTTTCCTGGTCTGTAATGACCACCTGAGCCTTGACTCCCCAGCCACCCTGCTGGACGGCACTCTTGGGGCTTTTGAGCATGTCACACAGGATGCTCTGGGCTCCTGGAAAGGGGGCAGCTGGATTTATTTGGAGAGGCTGCCCAAATCCTTATTGTTTTTAAAGTATCACATTGGCAGGTAGACTTGGACTTCTTTTCCTGCCATGTTCTTTCACATTCCCTTTTGCACTATTTCTTGATACACTTCTTGTTGCAAATTTTATCATGAAAATGGCAAATTCCAAGGCTTGTCTGAAATCAATAGAGAGGCTGGGTTGGATCAGAAGAGCAGAGCCGTGTGCCCACCCAAGCGGCAGTTTAAGGGCTGGGCTCTGGCAGCTGTTCCACACCTGCTGCTCCAGGCAGGTCTTTAACTGCAGGGCAACTGGTGGTGTCACTTTGGAAGGCCTGTTTCCTGTGGGTTGTACTTTTTTACAAGGAAGCCTGACACTGGAGCCCTTTGTCTAGATTTAAACCATTTCTTTCTCTCTTCCACCGAACATGCAAGAAAGAAAGTGCAGGATGGACAAACCTGGCTGGGTGAGGCCTGCAGCCTCATTTATTAGGGGAAAGAGCCTTCCAACCCCTTGCTTAATGTTCTGAGTATCTTGGTCTTTTTTCTCCACTTTGGTGTCAGACAGTTTGGGGAGTAACTGCAGAAACTAGCTTGGCAGACATGCCCTTGGCTTGTTTCATTTTTGATACATTTCCCAAATTTTATTTTGGGGTATTTCAAATAGACTGGAAAGGTACCGTTAGTTTTCCCTGCAGTGTGGAAACTGACTTCTTTAGCAGAGCAACCCTTTAAAAATGTCTCTAAAATGTAAATAATTCACAGAAGTCCATCCATCCACTTCAAATTATGACCCCCTTCCTTTACTAGTCCCTTGGATCAGAGAGTTCTGCCCAAGATGATTCATGACTGGAGAGTGCTTGCCAGCTTTCAAATTACCTTGATATCTGGCACGGGAGTGAGTGATGGGTCAGGCATTTCTTAGCCTCTTGGATTACATATGCTACAGTTGACCAGCCCAGAAAGGTTTTGGTTGATTTATTTATTTATTGTTCTAAAATGAGGGTTTTTGATATGAGGTCCCCACTTCCTCCTCAGGGGGAAAATGAGGAGGAAAATGGAAAGTGGTTTCAGCCATAATTGTATGGAAAGCTTTTCTTTTATAAATGCAGAAGATGCCCCAGTCTAGACACCAGAGCACCAACGTTCAGGATTTTCCCATGTGATAAGATCCTTCCCAACCTTTCCATCTTTTTCTAGAAAGCCGTCTATGGAAACATCTTGCCATTTAATTCAGAGAAAGACTACCAACTTGAAAGGAGCAACAGATCCTGGCATTAAGGCTTAGAGTGGCTTTTGAAAGGTGAAATGGTGCTGACAAAGCTGGAATTGGAGCTTTAGGGTGGCTCTTGTGGACCCTGCTTTGAATTTTGGTGGGTGTGACTTCAAAACATGCTTATGGAAGAGCCAAGACAATGTATCCTTTCTAGATGAACCAATTGCATCTTGGTGCTTGATCACGCCTTTGCTTTCAGCTCTTACCTTATATCAGACACCAAAATATCCTGAGCTCCTCTCCTAGAGCTTCTCCAAAATACATCGCCCCCCTCGTGGGAAGATGCACGGATGCCAATTTGCTTCAGCGTTTCAAGCAGGGTCTTCTCCATCTGTGCTTCAGGCAGGAAGAGGAAGGATTGAATGGCCAGGGTCCTGGATTGATTAATCTGAGGGGGGGGGAGAGACCAGGGAGCAGTCTAGACATGGGAGTAGAAGGGGACCCGGGTGGGATTTGATGTCTCTGAAATTCTCTGTGAAATTCTGCCCTGGGAATAACCCAGAGCGTCAGCCAGCAGAAGGTCTCCTCTGTCTGTCTTTCTGGATTCTGTTGCAAATGCAGCAGGCCTTTATTCCGTGGAGAGACATTCAGTCAATCAAATCGTTGTCACTAAGATGCTAATTACTTTCAATAAATGTACATCACCCATTTAATGCAATGAGAGTTTTAGAAAACAATACACCTTTGATAATTACAGCAACCAAGATGTGCCCATCAATCTAATGTTTTAGGTTTCTGATTCATTTGCATTCCTTAATTTTTATTAAATGAGCTTTCAGTTATTTTGATTGATTTACTCAATCTTCAGATAAAAAATAAGATATAAAGATTTCATGTAAAATGGTGTGTGCCTAGCTTGTCTCACATAGAAATGATGTGTGAAGATCGCTTTTTCCACTGAGAAAGGAAGCAGAGGGATCATGGATTGGGGGGAGATTGCCTCTCTCTGACTTTACAGAATGCTTTGGGATAGGATCCTGCAGTAACCTGGCAGGATCTGTTGTGGATCATGGTGACATTACCATGCCATGTGGATCCAGGATTGGAAGGAGATTCTGCATCAGTCAGGGCTTTGGCTGCCAGGATGTCAAGGATCAGGGCACTGTTGCTCAGATGTTGTGTGGATGAGAGTCTTCTGCTGCCAGATGGTTTCCTACCTCCACCTTGGACTAATGCCCCTTCCTGGCCAGCCTCTTCTCTGATGGATGAAGGTAAAAAGAAACCGATGGAGGTTCACAGGAGGGAGCTCTCTCAGCTTATCTGCCTTATGTGGTCTACACATTTTGTCTTCCTGGCTGCCTAACAGAATAATCTGTTCTTCAGGGTGTAAAATTGTTCCTTTTCATTTTGCAATGATGCACAGGAAGCAGAAGCAGGGTGAGAGCAAAGGTCTAAACTATACAATAAGTTCACCACTGATCATTACTGGCTGCCTCTTTCCAGCATCTATTCTGTTGTGGGCTCCATCCTCCCCTTTGCAGCTGAATTACACCATCATATATTTTTTGGGATGCCTTACTAATTAGCACCTTAGAAATGCTGCAGTCCAGAGAACCTTAGGAGGTGATGTTCCGAAGGTCCTTTTCTAAAAGGCTACTGGACTTTCTTGGTTTTTTTCTTTGAAAATGTTTTGCTTCTGAAGAAGCTTCTTGGATCAGAAGCAAAACGTTTTCAAGGAGAAAAACTAAGAAAGTCCCATTGCCTTTTGAAAAGCGCCTTTGGGGCCACCATGATTGAGCAACTCCATAGATCCTTGAGCTTATGGCAGTGGTTCTCAACCTTTTTAATGCCGCGACCCCCAACCGGTCATAAGTCGAGGACTAAACCGGTCGTAAGCTGAGGACTAAACCGGTCGTAAGTCGAGGACTACCCAACCGGTCGTAAGTCGAGGACTTTCCCTGCCCGGGAGCGCCGCGCATGCGTGGTTCCGCCCCCTGCGCCGGCCGAGGCGTAGCTGGCAAGCGGTAGAGACGGAGCAGGCCGACCACCAGCTGGCCCAGCTCAAGGGAGGTAAGGCACCCGCCGGAAAAGGGGAAAAAAATGGCGGA
This sequence comes from Protobothrops mucrosquamatus, assembly GCF_001527695.2. NCBI lineage: Eukaryota > Metazoa > Chordata > Lepidosauria > Squamata > Viperidae > Protobothrops > Protobothrops mucrosquamatus. The sequence goes on from NW_015386423.1 coordinate 1,291,523, forward strand.
CAGCCTTCCTTGGCGACCCCCGTGAAATGGTCGATCAACCCCAAATGGGGTCGTGACCCATAGGTTGAGAACCGCTGGCTTATGGGCTCACAGGCATTGGGCAATGGCCCTATTGTGTAACAGGGCAGTCTCTGCATTGATGGGTGCAGCCTTCTGGCCAGCAGCCTTTCAGCATACCAGTCATCAGTTTTGGCATGCTAATTACAAATACAAAATACAACTCTATGTAAGAATGTAACAAGAAAAACACTTGAAGTTTCTGCATTTTGTACACTGTTTAAAATGTCCATGTCCTTCAAGCCGCTTAGAATCACTGAAAGTGAGTGGGAGGCCACATAAATTCTCTAAATAAATAAATAAATAAACAAAAAAAATAAGCCCTGCAGTTGAATTGCATGCGAGGGGGGAGGTGTGCATCTGCATTGTGTGAGTATAAAATCCTTTGTAATGTCAGCTTTGGCACAGGGCATGGAATAATTTTTCCATCACACTCCAGCATTCTTCGAAGGTCAGGCTTTCGACTGGGTTGTTACTGTCTTGCTGCAGAGTTTCCCAGGCACGTTAATTTTGGGCCTGCCATTGATGGATGGAGTCGTTTGAATTCTGACACGCAGCAGCCTGACTGCAGTGACCTGCAGTGGCCGATGTCAGCCTGTTATTTTATGCCCGTTTGTCAGCAGAAAGAAAACAAAGGCTTTGGCATTGTCCTTCCTGATCAATCGGGGAGATGTGGGTGCCCCAGTTTTCCCCATCAAGAACTGTATTCCCAAACAAACTCTGCTGTACAAAATGTTGGGTCCTGAAGCTGCAGCGCTTTAGTTTCTCATTTTACCATTGCCCACAGCCACCTTTCAGATCTACCCCCCGGGGGGGGGGGGTTCTGGGACCTCTCAGTCACCCACACAGGACATGGCACATTTCCCAGGCTCTTCTGCTGTTGCTTCTTCCTTGATGTTCTGCTTTGCCAAATAGTATTGTCATAACCATAGCTCGTAGCAGTGATTTATTCCAGACTACTGACTTTTTTTTCCTGTGGCATGGTCTCCTTCTCCTCTTTCCCTATGGGTTTTTTTTGGGAGTGGGGTGGGGTGGGGTAGACCAAGAAAAAAACCTTCTTCAAGAGATTCACCTTAATTAATGTCTGTCCTATTTGATAGTCATGCACTGTTGTTCAATGACTTTCCATCTACATGAAATGCAGTTAATGTGTGTAAGAAAAAAGAAAGAAAGAACCAGCATTGATGTATAAGCTCATTTTGGCTATTTCAGGATCCTAATACAAATAAATAAATAAATAATGGGGGAAATGGTCACTCTGTGTGTGTTGGACACTGGTGTGCTGAAGGTTTGTTGAACAATAATTAAGCAAATACTCTCCACAAAAGCCCATAAAAATGTCATTGGAAACGAGATGGGCAGCAAATAAATAAATAAATAAATAAATAAATAAATAAATAATACTCCTGTCAAATGCCAGGAAATGCAATGGGGATTTCTTTTGCAGGCAGAACAGATACTATCAGTTCCTGTTTGTCCAAACTGGATTTTACCCTAAAGAAAAGAGAGAAAGGGAAATGAATTTAAATAAGTAGCAGAAAGTGATTTAAAGTGATAATAATTGGGATATTGAAGGTTAAGCCTTGCCTCTCCATCTTCTCCCTGCCTTCTTTGAAATCTCCTAGCATTCAGTTTCTGGGTTATGGTCATTTTGCTGACCCTCTTGTGTACAGTAATTCACTTTTCCTTGGTTGCTGCAGAGGACCCAACCTGCTTATGGGGAGGTATGGATGAATGATGTGAAGAGACCCCGCTTTGCGATCCTAGGATAAGCAGTCTGCCATCCTGGAGAAAATTGCTAATCTGTGCTGGGTTGCAAAGGGAACAGCTCAGAGCCCCCCATCTCCTGAGATCAGTGACAGATCAGTGGGCTTCTTGTGTTCCCAGAGATACGGTTTTCATAGAAAAGATTAGAAGCAGCTGTGTGCTTTTCCTACACACTCAAAGTCAGCAAAGAATTTCTTGGAACTTCTTGAACTGGTGCTGAGCCCTAAAACAAAGACCTAAATGGACCAAAATTCTCTAGACACACAGAAAGCTTCAGTAACCCTTGCCACTTCCCACCTTCATTCCATAGAAGTATTATATTAAGAGATGTAGAAATAATAATGATATTATTACTAGTAATGATAATAATTGTATTTTCAAAGTGTTATAATTTCCTGGCTTACTTTACTGTAAATGGGATTTTAAAAAATCTACCTGCTCACTACCATAGTAAGTGTTTCTATACATAGAATGGTGTTTTTGTATATTTGTAATATGGACTATTTGTATTTGTATTTGAAAATACAATTATGGACTCATTTGTGCATCTCTTTTTTTTTTGTAAGGTGCTTGATCTGAATGTGGGTGCTGCAAGCCTCTTGGCTGCAACCAGCTTCTTTTGTTCTTGGGCTGAGTTTGCTTCTTTTCAGATAATGGATGATGAATGGGCTCTAATTTTCTTCTTTGCCCCCCATAGCTCTTCTTGTCCAGAGGCTGCTCAGTGTACCTCTCCCCCCACCTGAAAGGCACATCGTTCCTTGTGGCCTTGATGCTTACTAAACTTGCTGTACTTTAAATGAAATTCAGATCCTGTTGTAATATGAAGGATCCGATTGACAGTTTAAAAAATCACTTAGTGAGTTCCCTCTTACACGATCCAAACAAAGGTGTATCTTGTAGCTATCCTAGTGTTGTATGAGAGTTGAGCTTTGTTAGAATCAGGAAAGCAATGGACATCCACATTCTGCTGCTGGATAGACCTGCAGCTGCAGGACTGCACATACGGTATCTAGGGGTCTGTTCTTCGGTAAGAGGCCCACATAGACCTACATGAGCCACACCTTCCCTCTTAGTGAAAAAAAATACTCAGAGCTTTGGAACTCTTGCCCCTCCTTGACCTCCTGCTATACAGTATCTGAAGGAAGAGGGGGTGGCCGGTCAGGGGCAGAAGAATGGCTGGTCTTACCTGGGTGAAATTGCCTCTCCACTGCAGAATGGATGCTCTTGTACGTTGCAAGAGGAGGCTGCTTCCTAAAAGGCAAGCCCTGGCACAGGCAGGTTAGGCTGCAGGAGGCAGGGAGGACTTTCATGCCCAGATGCGTTGAGAGAGAGGGAGCTGCAGAAATGGGATACAGGGGGAATTATTTTAATGTCTCCTTGAATTTCTTTCTCAGCTGTGGTCTATTTCTCAGTGTGCACTTTGAAAGGATAAAGCATTATGATAGGGATAGTATGGCAGTTGTTTTTGGTTAAAACTCCCTCCTTGAAAAAGGGCTGGTTTTTATGAATTTCATCTTTTTCTTGAAGGCGTACTTCATTTTTTTCTTCCCTGATAAGGAAAAAAAAAGGCAAATAGCTTCCCAGTTTCACAAAGCAGAAAGAGGAAAATGAAACAGCTAATTCCCACCAGTATTATGTAATAAAATTATACCAGTTTATCCAGTTTTGAGTGTAGGGCCATCTGTTTGCATACTTTGCAAATCTTAGATCTGATCATAAAAACTGGGCACATCTTCTGTTTGTTAAGAGGTTGTGATGGATTCGTTGGTTTTATTTATCAAGCATTTCATTAATCACAGATTACAAATGTGGATCAGAAGGAAAGCTCTCTTCTGAACATTTTCCAGTGAAACTATGTCCTAGACAGTGCATTAAATATTATCAGCTCTTGTTGTCCTTTTGTTAATTGTTCTGCATTTTTATGTCCTTTGTATGTATGTCTTGATTTGCCTTTCTGGACTAGTTTGCATTTTTGCTGAATTTCAACAAATTGGTAATAAACAGAACAAAGATCTGATTTTTCTCAGCTGCTTCTTTTTCAAAGTCTTTTCCCATTTGAATTAAATCTTTGTAAAATAAGCAGAGAGAGTATTGCCACTCACTCCCCTCCCCCAAATTGGATCATTGAGCAACGGGTTACCATGGCTGTGGATCCCAGAAAAATAGAAACAGAGGAGTTTCCTCTACAACTGCCATCCGTGGATAGAGGAATATCTGGAGAAAAAGGGTGCAGGAACCCAGAACCTGCCTAACATGTCTGCAAGGAATAGACAGAGATGGGGGGGGGATGCCCAAGGCCAGCAATAGCAAATAGCCTTCGCTCAGCTGAACTCAAATGGACTATATTTGCAGATGCAGACCTTTGAATCTGACCTTCTGCTAAATTGGATCAAGCTTTTCTCCAGGAGCATCAAACCCTCCCTTTTGAAGACCCCCCCCCCAGAACCCAGCAGTCTCATTTGGGAGCAGATTACATATCAGCTGCTGATTTCATTTTATTCTGTCAATTTTCTATAAAAGAATGATCAGTGGTGTGTAATTCTGTTTTCCCTATCAAATCATCCTTTCTTCCTTATCCAGTTGGAAACTCTTTTCTTATTGCCTGGGAAAAACATTGCTTTATTTTTTCTCTCTCTCTCTCCCTCCCTCCCTCCATTAAGCTTAAGACACCTGCAGTAAAATAGTGATTTATAGTTCCTAATGCCTCAGTTGCAGGGTAACATAAAAACACAATAGTTGAAAGAAAGCAATGTTTTTGTGGGATGAACACTATAATTTCCCTCTCTTCCCTCTATCTCAATTACTTTCTAGAGTATTATCATTACCACTACTGTTACTAAGCGTGGTAGTATTGTTAGTAATAGCACTAGTGGAAATGGGAGGCAGCATGTAATAATTGATAAAGGTAGTTATGCATTCAGTAAGACATCTGTGAAGATAAGCTTAAAGAAATCACATTAATACAGAAAAACCCCCAACACTTTATCCTTGGTGGATGGATGCAATGAAACACCATCTGACCATCATCTTTAAAAAAAGAGGAGGCTGTTTGGGAATATTGAAATTCAGCTGCCTTTAAGCAACAGAAGTACTGTATTACATGAAGCCGTTTTTATACAGCAAATGACTGACTCAATAACTGGAGTCTGTAATTCTCAGGTTGTGGGAGGCTCAGCCAGGATCTTGGTCCCCAGAATGGAGGAAAGCCTTAGACAACCAGAGCTGCTGGTAGGGAGGCTTTTCTTCTTGTCTCTCAGCCTCATCACAAGGGCCTCCTTTCCATGATTTTGAAACTAGCTATTTTGATGTTTCCAAAACATCAGGCCAAATATTTGGTCCTTTTCAGCTTCACTGACGGTGTCAGACAAAATATATATTGTTAAAATATATTGTTAAAAAATATGTTCTTTGGCAAAATTCCCATGAGCATGTGATGTAAACCTGGAAGTGTATACCCTAAGCCCACATCATCCTCTTTTTAGGGAAATTACATTAAACTATTAGTGACAAATTTACTTCTCTGCCAGTGTGTTTTTCTAGAATTTTACTACCACCTCAGGTGTTTTATACGGCTTTTTCTTTATGTGGCTTTGCAGGCAATCACTCCCTGAGAGAGCAGGCCATCGGAAGTGGGCAGCTTGTTCGGTTTTGCCTTTGGTGGTTGGCCTGAGCCCCAAACAGGTGTCTGTTGCATGGTGCTCTGCAGGTCCCCCTCCTGAGGGAGCCTGGCTCTATTTTTGAAACAGATCCTCGCAAGACAGGCTTGGGGTGAAGACCAGACTTGTATACCGCCAAGATCCAAGTTGCCCCAGCCAGGTCTTTTCTGCTAGAGGCCTATCAGGCTAGGGATAGAGATTAGTTGGGAGAAATTGTCTCCAGCTGGCAGCAGTGCTGATCCCTTAATTTCCTTAAACCGGGGTTGGGTGTTTCAAATTACTGTGAGCTAAGGACAGCTTCTCTGCGAGAACGAAGAATGCATGCCCCCCAGCATTGGACCATTTTTGAATGTAGAGTTACAGGCACTTTCTCCATTTCTATGGGTCTATTCACAGAGCTGTTAAATAACTGTGTCTGCTTATGTTGTTTGTCTGTTGGTTAAGAAAGGGAGATAAATGCTTCCACTTGCCCATTCTTTATTTTCTCTTAATTGTGCCTGTTTTTCAAATCTCTCATTGCTTCTCCTGGATATAGGAACCAATTGTTCAGTGACATCCGCAGCTGCATTCTCAGACCGGTCATCTTATGGCTAATACAGTATTGTCCCACTTTTCATCCCACGTGAGAGGTGAAGGGTTTTTTTTTCAGAGGAGGGGTCTAGCTTGGCCCCTCCGGGCACACTCTGCAGAAGATGGGAGCTTATGATTAATCGAGTGGATGCAGGAAATGGATGATCAGAGCCCCCTTCTCCTTCTACTTCCCTTTTTGCAGTGTGTGTACCTCACAGCAGAGTCTCTGAGCATCCGTTAAAGCGAAATGACAGCTAGATTGACCTTTCCCTCCACATCATGTGTTGGAGAGAGAATTAGCCGGACGAATGCAGGAGCCCTTGAACAAGCTTTCTTGCTTCCTTCCCCAGCTCCCCATCCACAGGGACCGAAGCTGCCTGCATGCTGAGAATGATCTCTTGGCAAAGACGTGGCTCTGCTCCAGAGTAGGCATTCTTTTTGTCCTTCATGCATCTGGACTTGCAGTGGCTCTTTACCAAGTTATTCTGATGTTTCCAAAAGGTCAAGCCAAATAGTTGGTCCTTTTTTACTTAGTTTTTCTGACAGAGTAATAGGAACTTATTTGCATCCACTGCTATGCCCCACATTTGCTTTGGCAACGGTGTGGCCAAACTGAGGGAAGGCAGGGAAGTACCATTTATAAGTCATTGCACCGTGATTCAAACTAAATGAATAACGTTGGTGGAAACTCTAGTAGATTTTCTGCACACATACATGCCCAATTAGTGCCATTTGTGAATCTCCCACATTCCTGGCACATGTCTGCCAGAACTGCGGCTGATGCAAAGCCAGTGCATCCCATCATGCCCTTGTCAGCTCTCATTAGCCTGGGATCAATTTCCAGCTCTAAGGCCAACTCAGATGAAAAGTAGAAATGCAGTGTTACCACAAATTTCATCAAGTAAATATGCTGGATAAGAAAATGGATCACTTGTGACCTCTTTGAAATTTTCAAAATGTTTAAAAGCTGAAGCTAATCCTTTCTGATGGGTTTTCGTCTTGCATTGACAATGAAGGGATTGGCATGGTGATAGCCAATCTTAGCAAACACAAAACCCACCAGGTCTTTCCAGCCAAAAATATTCTCAACAAAGATAATTCCATTGATACAGATTTTGCAGTCCCCTGACACTTGCCTAAGTGTATTACATAGCATCAATAATTTTATGTAATGGTAGAACAAATGCAAAAGTAGATTAAAATAAATGTTTCCCTCAAAAATTTAAAATACCCAGCTGTGTTTCCATGACTTTGCTAAGGTGCTGTGGTGTACAGTTAGGGACCTATGCTTTGGAAAAGGGAAGACTGTCGTCTCCAGGCCCCACCGAAACCAGGTCCAAAAGGAGGTTGTGATGCCCTCCCTGGTAGCATTTAACCCAACTGTAAACACAGATATCTCTCAATATTTAGGAACCACTTTAAAACCATCATAAAACTGCTGATGTGGCTGGCCTGCTTGAGCTCTGCAATACACAAACTTTGTAGGAAGGAAGAATGTGGCTTGTGAAGTTTGCTTGAAGTATCATTTGAAAAGAATGTGCAGTCAACTTGAGAGTTTCAAGGCCATGAAATAAGTCCTAATTTCTTGAGCCTGTCTTTTTTTTTTAAACAAATTTTATTGGTTTTTTGATTCTTAAGACAAAGTACTCAAGACACACCGTGATGCTAGGGTAATCAAACATCCAAAAACAAAACATATATACATACAGTAATTCAATCAATACATCAAATATTCCCTCTCTTTTTTCCCTTAAATAGCATAATTTATTTAAAATAATCCAATTCTAGCTTAAATTTATTCAACCTGGACCTGTTTTTAAAGCTTTATAAATTTACAATACCATAATCAAATTAACTTTAAATAAAAACATTATCAATTCAGGTATCCCTTCCAAATATGTTCTAGTTCCTTAATTTTATCATAAATCTTATTTATTTCTTCTTCCACTAATATCCCTTATTTAAAATAAAATATTAATCTATCCTATACATATCTAATTCATCAATCAATCGATCTCTTTAAGCTGCCAGAGTAAAATCAAACTTTAAATCATTTCAATCCATTAGACAGAATTCAAATTTCATCCAATTAATTATCATAACTAATAACATCCATGTTATCAAACAAACAAATCATCTTATTATATTAACTCAACATTACATAATAGTTTTCATACAAATAAACCTATTGTTCTAAAAGACATTCTTAATCAATTTAATATGTATATTCCATTAATCACCCATTTTTCTCTTACTTCTAACTCACAATTTTAGTCCTTAAATCAGTCCATAATTCTAGATTGCCTTTAATCCATTACATAAAAATATCTCTTTTTTAAGCTAAAATATTGATCTATCCTATACATATCTAATCCATCAATCAATCAATCTCTTTAAGCTGACAAGATAATATCAAACCGTAGATCATTTTAATTCATTGGGCATCAAACAAACAAATCATCTTATTAGATAAACATTCAATTAGTTATTAATTCAATCCAGATCTAAAACATCTCTTCAATTTTCTTCCTTCCATTACATAATAATTTTCATATAGATAAACCTATCAGTCCAAAAAACACATTCTTAGTCAATTTAATATATATCTTCCATTAGTCACCCATTTTTCTCTTACTTCTAGCTCATAATCTTAGTCCTTAAATCAATCCATAATTCTAGATTGCCTTTAATCCATTACATAAAATTTTAAATTTCACTTCTTTTCAGTCTTATTCTGGCCTTCTTCTTATACCAGGCAGGTTTCCATAGCAGAGCTTCCCTTCCAGCTGATAAGTCTCTCTTTATTGCTTGTAATATCATTTGAATCAGTGAAAACCATCTTGGCCTCTGCATTGGCCCTCTGTTTCTCTTAACCATAAAGCCTCGTTGCTTTAACAGTTCAAATCTCAGTCTTTGCTTTTTCTGATCCTCAAAGCCATAAGTGAACTGGTTATAAGGCAAAATAAATTTCTCTTTATTCTCAGTTAAGTCCTCTTCTTGTGTAATCTGTTTTATAGAATAGTCAGGTGTAGTCTGAGAGTCAGTTTTGAAGTTTAAGGGAGAGATTCTGGCTCTTAATTCTGTAGTAAACTCTTTCATTGTAGCACATATTTCTTCTTTAGCCTCATAGATCTTTTCCAGTATAAGTTTACAATTTAAATATGAATGAGGCTCCATTTTAAAAATAGTTGAAGAGAAATCCTTTTTTCCCCTTTTGGTGGAGGTTGTAGCTAATAGCAGTTGAAGAATATCCACCCCCAGAAATCCCACAGCTGCATCAAGTTATCTTTCTCTTAAAAAACAGTTTGAAGGCCAAAACCATCTCATCTCCAAATAGTCAACAATTACAATATTAACTTTTGACCAGTAGATGTCCTCAGTAGGCTAAAAAATCTTTTTCAAACACCATTTTTCCCCTTTTTTTCTATTTTTTAAGGAAAAAGTGGAGAAAGAAATACTCTTCCAATATAAGATGATAATACCGCTCACAAAAAACAAACAAACAACAGCATAAAATGATAGTACAGCTCTTAGAAAAGAATTTTTTCAGTACCCCAAAACATGTGAAAATAAAATGTAGTCTTTAAGATTTTGTTCTATTCTTTTGTTCAAACATGTAGAAGCTGCTTTTCCAAGCCAGGGAAATAATTCCAATACGGCTCTTCAAGCAAGAAAAAAGCAAAATAGAATGAAGAGAGGAGCAAAAAAAAAAAATCTCACCCGGATTCACCACGGTGGTTTTAAAGCTTAGATGTTCTTTGACTTGTGGTTTGGAGCGGCTAGGTCAGTGGTGGCGAACCTATGGCACGGGTGCCAGAGGCGGCACTCGGAGCCCTCTCTGTGGGCATACGTGCTGTTATCCCAGCCTTGCCTCTCCCCGTGACCCCCTCCTCTCCAGCAGCCCCCCTGAAGGAGAGCTGCCCTCGAGCGTGGCCCACACGGAGCAGCAAAGCCAAGGACATGGCAGCCAGGCAGCATAGACAAGACTCTGCCCTCACACCCCATCATGCAGTTGATGCTGCAGGGCGCGGGCAGAGGGTGTGGCCGCCATAGCGCTGCCTGGGCGATCTGCGGCAGGCCCTGGAGGCGGTGAGTGGTCCTGTGGGCAGGCGGGGTGGAGGATGGGGGGGCAGAGTGGGGGCAGAGCGGGGTGGTGGTAGTGGAGCAGGGGCGGGGCCAGTTTTTGGGCACTCGGTCTCTAAAAGGTTCGCCATCACTGGGCTAGGTGATCGGCCATTTTACTGGCCGATCTTCTTCTCCGTCGGCCCTCAGAGTTGTCCCAGACAGCTGGAGGAGCCGCCGCTCCTCTGCAGCTGAGCGAAGCCTCTTCGACAGAAGTCGCACCCTCCAGGACGACTTTCAACCTGCATAAGGGTCTACCGGCAGAGGGAAGCTAGCCGACGAGGAGACGAGTCTCTTCGTACGACTAGAGGCGCCGCAATCCAGAACCGGAAGTCGAGCCTGTCTTGTCCCACTGTTAAATGATTGGTATTTGGGACAAGACAGGCTCAAGAAATTAGGATTTATTTCATGGCTTTGAAACCCTCAAGTTTCAGGGGAATTAGCCTGAGGAAGTACCCAGTGGGAAATTGTCCTCCCCCAGCCCACTCAAGGATTGGACGCCACACTGGGGGTTAAAATCCTGCTTCTGGCCTTTCCCAGGCCCATGGAAGCATTTTTTTTTGCCTTCCCCCTCCATGCCGAGGGAGATCCCTACCGAAGGAGGCTCCGTTGAGAAGAGAAATGCTGATGAAGAAGAAGCCCCTTAGTGCATCTTATCAGGCAGCAACACAAGAAGTTTCTTTAAGGCCTTTAAACATCCTGGGTGGAAATAAAGAGCGATTGGAACTCAGACAGAAGGAAGGATATCAGTGTCACTGGGGTTTTTTTTTAAATTTGGCTACAGCATGAAAGAACCTTTTCTAACCATAGCCTGCTTTCCAACCATCTTCCTCCTTGAGTCACTACGATGAGGAATAGATTAGAGGGGGATCTCAGCTGTATTATTTGTTGTTGGTGTATCCGTGTGTCTTGTCTGCCAATTGTTGTGATTGTCTTTTAGCCTCTCAAACCTTCTCTTACCTTATTTTTCCCTCTTTTTCTTGGTGTGAGTTACACTGACATTAAAGAGTAGATAGAGGCCTTCAGATCAATAGACAACATATATCTGGAGGGAGGGAAGGGAAGATCTATCAGATGTACCATAGATTCAGACATCTCTTAAAGATGAGCTGTGCAACTTTGTGAATAATAGATGCTTGAGAAGCTGGATTATTAACAGGAGATGTGTGCATAGCTTTCTAAATCCTTTTCTGAAATAGCCTTGGATTTTGGATTTTGTTAGTGCTGCTTTTTCATCAGGGCAAATTCACCAGAACCAGCATCCAACTGGGCAGGAGCTGGGATTGAAAAGACAGCAGTGGAGGGAACACACTGGCCCTTCCCAGGAGTACTCCAAGATGTGGTAACATGTGTCCCCTCCTGTGGTCCACTCCTTTGCACCTGTGGCCAAGCAGGTCACTCGTTCTGCCCGTCGTGCAAGATCAGGGCCCTGAACATATCAGAGAAGAGAGCTGGCATTGGCAGAGCCTGCCTCCCACCAGCCTGTGGCTTCAGTTTCATGTGCTTGATGTGATTTCTACTCTCTGGTTGTTTCTGATGGGCTGAAGAGGCCGCCTTCCCTCCAGCCACCCAGGAAGCTGGAGACAGGGCAGGAGAAGAGAGATGGCCTCATCTTCTCTTCTTCTTTCCTATTTTGCCCTGATCCTGGATTCACCTGGGACAGAAGGGATTGTGCCTCTTTGGAAAAGTGCCTCCCCACATAATAGATTGAACCATTTTGGTGAGGGAAAGCAGACACAGCCAGTCTTCTTTTTTTCTCTTGCCATTGATCAATTTCTCTTCCCCTATGCCAGACATGTCCAAAGTCCGGCCCGCGGGCCATTTGCGGCCCGCGGCCCGGTTTAATCCGGCCCTCGAACAGCCCTCCCTGCTCTATATAAATGCAGCCCTCCCACGGCCCTCCGGCAAGTCCCATGAGAGAGAGAGAGAGAAAGAGAGAGAGAGACAGAGACAGAGGCACTTGCACTTGCACTTCTGTCTCTCTCTCTTTCTCTCTCATGGGACTTGCCCCCTCGCAGGGCTCCTCATTGGCCCTGCGCCCTGTTACCCCGCCCCCAGACTCGCCCCCCCCAGCCCTGTCAGTGAGCGCCCGGTAGGGCGCAGCGTCGCCAGGCCTCCCCCCCTTGCGCGAGGCTTCTGGCGTTCCCCCTCGCGCCTGGCTACGGCGGCTCGGGGTTTCCCGTCCCGGGCACGCCAGGCAGCGCTGCAGGGAACGGAAGGGGGGGNGGAAAGAGAGAAAGAGAAGAGAAATAGAGGAAAGAGAAAGAGAGGAAAGAGGGAAAGAGAAAGAGGAAAGAAAGAGAGAAAGAAAGGAAAGAGAGAAAGAGGAAAGAAAGAGAGGAAAGAGAAAGAGAAGAAAAGAGGAGAAAGAGGAAAGAGAGAAAGTTAGAGGAAAGAGAAAGAGGAGAGGAAAGAAAGGAAAGAGAGGAAAGGAAGAGAAAGAAAGAGAGGAAAGAGAAAGAGAAGAGAGAAAAGAGAAAGAGGGGAAAGAGAGAGAAAGTTAGAGGAAAGAGGAAGAGAAGAGAAAGAGAGAAAGAGGAAAGAAAGAAAAAGAGGAAAAGAGGAGAGAAAGAGAAGAGAAATAGAGGAAAGAGAAAGAGAGGAAAGAGGGAAAGAGAAAGAGGAAAGAAAGAGAGAAAGAAAGGAAAGAGAGAGAGGAAAGAAAGAGAGGAAAGAGAAAGAGAAGAAAAGAGGAGAAAGAGAAAAGAGAGAAAGTTAGAGGAAAGAGGAGAGGAAAGAAAGGAAAGAGAGGAAAGGAAGAGAAAGAAAGAGAGGAAAGAGAAAGAGAAGAGAGGAAAGAGAAAGAGGGGAAGAGAGAGAGAAAGTTAGAGGAAAGAGAGGAAGAGAAGAGAAAGAAAGAGAGGAAAGAAAGAAAAAGGAAAAGAGGAAAGAGAGAAAGAAGAGAAATAGAGGAAAGAGAAAGAGAGGAAAGAGGGAAAGAGAAAGAGGAAAGAAAAAGAGAAAGAAAGGAAAGAGAGAAAGAGGAAAGAAAGAGAGGAAAGAGAAAGAGAAGAGGAGAAAGAGAGAAAGTTAGAGGAAAGAGAAAGAGGAGAGGAAAGAAAGGAAAGAGGAAAGGAAGAGAAAGAAAGAGAGGAAAGAGAAAGAGAAGAGAGGAAAGAGAAAGAGGGGAAAGAGAGAGAGAAAGTTAGAGGAAAGAGAGGAAGAGAAGAGAAAGAGAGAAAGAGAGGAAAGAAAGAAAAAGAGGAAAGAGAAAGGGAGAGGAAAGGGAGAGAAAAGAAAGAGAAAGAAAGCAAGAGGGAGAAGAAAGAGAAAAAGAGAAAAGAGAAAAAAGATTGAGAAAGAGAAAGGAAAGAGAAAGAGAGAAAGGAAAGAGAAAGAGAAGAGAGGAAATGGAGAGGAAAGAAAGAAGAGAGAGGAAAGAGAGAGAAAGAGGAAAGAGAAAGAAAAGAGAGGAAAGAGAGAGGAAAGAGGAAAAGAGGAAAGAGGGAGAGAAAGGAGAGGAAAGAGAAAGGAAAAAGAGAAAGAAAGCGAGGGGGAGAGGAAAGAGAAAAAGAGGAAAGAAAAAAGATTGAGAAAAGAGAGAGAGGAAAGAAAGGAAAGAGAAGAGAAAGAGGAAAGAGAAATAAAGGAAAGAGAGGAAAGAGAGAAAGGAAAGAGAAAGGAAGGAAAGAGGAAAGAGAAGAAAAGAGGAAAGAAAGGAGAAAGAGAGGAAAGAGAAAGTTAGAGGAAAGAGAAAGAGAGAAAGAGGAAAGAGAAAGAGAG